>NC_087202.1:106418570-106535049 GCF_015104395.2 Macrobrachium nipponense | reverse complement strand
AACTTCAAAAAGTCAAAAAGTACTGTTACTTAATTACAATAATTTTGAAATATTTTTTCCTTAAATTAACAGATGGCTTTTAAAAGAACAGCTTAAATTTATTAATAGATGCCGTAAATTTAAAATAAGTAAAGGTGTGATTCTGCCAGATTTGGATATATATTTTGCTTAATCCAGAATATTTTGCAGCCCAATGTTATATGTTTTTGAAACATTGCAGCCTGCAGCTTAAATTTAATAGTTTAATTTTCAAGATCCTTTTCATTTGTGTGAAGCACCTTATTTTATTTTTAGTTATGAAAATCCTCACTGAGAATCAACAAGTTTTTAACAAGTTGACATCTGCAACCCAATTTTTAATTTTAGTTTATGCCAGTGTTTTGCATCAGCTAGTACTTGGCTGTAAAATATAAGAAATAGTAATGAAGTATCAAACGAGCCATAATTTTGGTAAGCCTGATTGAATGTATGTCTTTTGTTTCTAGGCCTATTAATTAGTCAAAGGCTAATGTAGATGTAATATACATTATTAATGGAATCTATGAAAATTAGACAGGGATAGTAAGCTTAACCTAGTACGTACACTCTACCATAAATGAATCTTGCGCATTAAGTAATCTACCAAAACAGCAACTTGCATGATATACTACAAGATTTATAACAAAATCATGTTCTGGGGACAAAGTTTTACAGAAAGTTGTTGTTGAAATAACAACATAGTGTATCCATGGTGCAAAAAAAAAAAAAATTGGTCCACAGGGTCTTGGAAGGAAGGGGGTTGTGAGCCTGTACATCAACCAGAAAATAATTTACAGGACACAAAGAGACTAAATAATGAAATTCTATATAAACTAAAATATTACCTATAAATATTAAACAACTACCGATCTAAATACATTTTCATACCTGTTTCTGTTCAGCTTGCTTTGCTTGTTCTAAGGCATCTTCATCATCTTGCACAGCTCTTTCCCATCTTGCTACATTACTTTGCGTGTCACGAGATTTTTCAAACTCCAGTTGATTCAATATCCTATTCTTCTGTTTTTCAAATTCCAAGCGCTTATTTGCCCTTTCTGTCTGGGCCTGTAACTCTCTCTCTTCATACTGACGAATGTTAGTGACGCCTATAGACTTGCAGAAATCTGCAAACACCACATCCTCCACTGTGTTCATTTTCTCCTTCACATCACTCATTGTTGCTTCACGCTCCTTCATTGTCTTTTCTATTTCATGAAGCTGTGGCTCAAATGTGCCTAATTCATCTTTTAATTTATCGATTTCTTTCTGCAATTGTGCAATCTGTTTCTCAGTTGTGTCTTTATCAGCTTTAGAATATTTCAATCTGGTCTCTATACCACGAATCTGAGATTCTACAGTGTTCAGCTCAGATTCTTTTCTTGATTTCTTCATGGCTTCTCGTAACTCTTCTGTTAGCTTTTCTTTTGATGACTTCAAATTTGAAAGGTGTTTTTCATCCCACCTCTTGGCTTTCCTTGCCAGATCCAAACTACCACCAGAAATAATACCAGACTTGGAGAAAAACGTACCATCAAGTGCAACAGCATCATACCGATGTCCATCTTCCATTTCATATGCCACTTTTGATGCATCCTCAGGAGTTTCACAAACTAGTGCATTGTTAGTGGCAAATAACACAGCTCTTTTGATCTCTGGAGGATCATACTGAAGAACATCATAGAGAAGCTTGACATTCCTTGGGTCTTTGATATTTCTGAGGCGTTCCTTAAGAGGCTTTGCTTGGATGTAATCAAGAGGGAGGAACGTTTCAGGATCCAACATCTGATCTTTGAGATACTGAACACACTGACGAGCTGTTTTTTCTGTGTCAACCACAATAGCTTCCATGTACTTGCCAAGAACTTTTGTGATGGCAACATTGTACCTGCGTGATTTGAGATTCATATTATTATCAATGAAATTACAAATTTTGAGGCATTAACTTAGAATTCAAGTTTACAGGATTCTAAAAATTCTAGCATCTACATTTTTAAAAAAATAAAATAGTATAAGTACAGTACAAGTTTATGACATGAATACTAGGTGTAAGAAATCCAAAAGAATAATGAGAACACCTAGATTGTTCTACAAATTCTAAGCAATAAAAGGTTAATGCTTGCCAGATTTAAAGAAATAAGCAATGCATCTACTGTTTTCTCAAATCTCAACATCGCAATAAGAAATGTATCTACTATATACTCAAGTCTCAACATTGCAGAAATACCTACTTAAAAAATAAATAAAAAACCTCATTTCTGTACAATAAGAAACAAACATCTTGCTAAGTATGTCATTTCCCAGCATGCATAGCCACAGACAGAATTCATAATTGGTGAATAAACTACACAAGGTGAGAAATTCAAGAAACATACTGTATTACCAAAAATAAATAATTTAATCTTATCAATGCATTAAAATCAACTTCTACTTCTGTAGTGGCCTTAATTTCCTTTGTGCCTTATAGGAGTTTTTTTTTTTTTTTAATTAATTTAGCTTCATTTAAGTCTACATCTAGTGCACTGTAATACTATGCTTTGGTACATACAGGGCAATAATATTATGCATTTGAAAGTTAGATATCTGCCATTTTCATAACCATTTACAAAATACTGTGACATTCCTCATACCAAATAAATTTTGGTAAGGAAATGAACAATCTATTGTTTACTGTGCTTATGTTTTAATATTGTCTTTTCTGAAACTTTCCTAACACCACTGCCTTATTTTTACATAACTTATGATTACTGTTCATTACAGAGAAGCGGCACTTCATGGCAAGTAATAGTAACACTGTACAATGACTGATTATTTCAAATAAATATCCAGAACAATGGTTCTGTTATTATTGCTTGGCTGATGAGCTGCCTTCAATGAATGTAGGAAATAAATACTAGTGCCTACATTTGTTAATATTGTACTATTTAGCATTTTCCTGTTGTGGTACCCTTCTTTTTATATGAGAATTGGCAGAAGTAAAAAGGTTAGCATATATTTTGGCATTAACAGGAAGACATTTATTAAGTTCAAGACCTTCTTTGATGTAATAAAAACTAAAATTTATGTGCTTTACCTTGAAAAGGTAGGGAATGTTAAAAATTCCTCAAGGCGTGACACTGTATTTGGTCAGGAAAAAAGTGGACCCAATTGAGAAGAGGATGTCCAATGCCAGCAGGAAGCTAATGCCTGATTTGTTCTTAATTACCAGCTGCAGAGGCCATGGGGGACTTTAACATTTTCCACTTATATCTAATTATTAAAGTTTTAAGGAATTACAATATATTAAATAAGATTTAATATATTCATTATGAACAGACCAATTCGGCTGGCCTTATCAAAGTTATGTTAATTAAGTGGTTTGGTAAAAATTCACCAATAATAAAAATAAAAATACAATAACAACATTAATACCTTGGTACTTGCATGGAGCTCAACTAGTGGCTTTAGTAGAAATTCTCATAAGCAGGCGAATCTCACAAGATAAATCATGTGAATTATTATTAATAGGGGTTAGTTTTTCCAGACCTCTGAGTCTCAAGTAGACTCTTCTCGGGCTGGTAAATCATGTGAAGAGCTACCACATAAGAGAAGTGTGATAAATGTCACTGCAGTTCTCATGACTGACATAATGGACATGGTACTACTAATGACAGATCTAGCTTATCATAAGAGAGGCTAACACAATGATAATTAACATAAGAGAGGCTAACACAATGATAATTAAAAGATAAAATAACCACAAGATTATCCAGATGGATATGTTCATCAGTGATGGCTACAAACTGGAGTCAGGAAAAAGCTCATGACCTTTCATAACCAAATTAAAAGTAGGTAAAGACATACTGCAAAGAACTTGTAATTCTGTGCATGGTGTGCAACACAGGCCTCACTGTATCCAGCTGCCCTTCATTGAAGAATAAGTTGAAATTCGCAGCATCTTTTAATAATTACCTCTATTAAAAAATATGTTGGGGGAACAAACAGCTATGAAACACACTGACCCCGATTGTGGTAAATTTCTATTTCACCTCTGACCTTAGTTATGATGATCACCTCACTCTTAACACCAATTTCATCAAGAGAGCATGTGGAAAATATGAAGTTTCTATCTTGTACAGTTAAAAAAACATGACACTTTAAAACGTATAAGTAATGATTAATGAGTACGTGAAAGATAACACGGAGGTCTGAAAAGATCTTAATGTATGTATCCCTTCCCACTGGAATAAAAATGTTTAAGAATTCAGCAACATATGGCCTCCCCCACTAAAGGAAGTATCACCTACAGTGTTTTCTAACTGGCAGCTTTCTGACATCTAATTATCTCTCATAGCCATAACTGGATATTATAGTGAAAGAGTACCATGTATGTGAACATATGGATAAACGTAAAAAAGCCAAACAAGATCTTCAAAATTTACAATAGAGGCAATGTATGACAGAAAATATACCTTTTGTGGATTGGCTGACACATGTTAATCATACGATCGTAAACACCAGAATACAGTTGCTTGAAATTCTCTACAATTTCCTGCTTCTTCTTTCGCCTTGAATCCTCATGCTTGTCTACTCGTGCATCACCAAGTTGTTCAGTAACATTCTCTAGTTGTTCTTGGAGTTGTGTGATTCTTTCTTTGCTGTATCCTACATCTGATTCAAGTTCCTGGAAAACATAGAAATGCCCATAATTATAAGGTGAAAATGGCAATGCAACCTATATATGCTGAAATTACATAAAGTCATTATATTCTGATGTACTATCTAAAAGACATAGATTTGTACTTTTGTAGGTACAATTACACATGCAAAAATCCCACTAACCTTTCTAAGACGTTTCTGGTCATCAAGGGAAGTTTCAGATTGCCGTATGTGTTCAAGTAACTTTTCAACTCGCTTCTGTGCTTCATCTAGTTCATGCCCTTTCTGCTTCAGTCGACTCTCAATCTCAGAAGTACGCCTCTGTGCATTATCAAGCCTGTCTTGATCAGATTTTTGCTCACGATTTATGGAATCCAACTCTTGGAGGTATTGGGCTGATTTGCGAGCAGCAGCATTTTTTAACTTATGATATTCTTTTATCTGAACTTCTTCTAGATGCACACTTTTCCCTGTGAAATTAATTTCAACAATTATCCACTGATACCTTGAAAATTTATAAATTTCACACAAAAAGGTTTTGAACTTACATTGGTAAATCAACTGCTTCTGGAAGCTATATTCTTTTCTTCTTACAAACCCATCAATAATGAAATATCCCTAGTCTCAGTGAACAGATTCATTTACACCAACCTAAAAGATCTTGCAAGATGAATAAGCCCTACTGCTCATTTCAACATCTCATGGAAGATAGGGGAATTTTTTAAGAATTGTTTTCTTACACCATGTGTATTTGCATATCTTCCTCTTTCCATTGATGAGATTATTTCATATATATTTTTTTTTACCTCAAAGTTTACCCAGTCTGGGGTGCTGCACGCTGATAAATTAACCTGTCCACTAAGGGTTAACCCACTCAACTTTAGGTTGTGTTCGCACCAAGGGAGTGGTGTAAAGTTGAGTCATGTAAGGTCACGATAATTCATTTGATGCAATTCATTTTGACGAAACCCTGTACACCAAATGCATCAACATACGTACTTTGTCAATAAGTCATGTCTTTAATCTCTTTTTTATCTTTATTTTGCCACCGTGCCACAATAGGTTTTGTTGAGAATGGGTGCATATTCTCCTTTTAAAATTGATGTTTTGCTGTGGCTTTGTCGTCGCAGACGTAATAACAAACCTCAAATCTGGGTGCATCATCTGAACACCAAGAGGCCACAATTTGGTAACATCAATCATTTATTCCCTGACCTGGTAAACCATCCAGAAAAATCCAAAATTTTTTTTAGGATGACATGACAATTGAAAATTTCAATAAGTTGGAGGAGCTGATCGGACCTTCCATAAGAAAATCAACATTAAAAATATATTTTTCCAAGGTAAAAAAAAAACCACTGAAATTTCAAATATTCTGTTACGAAGTAAGTCTGGAGGAGAGCTCCACATCCAGTTTTGAGGTCTAAACCATGTAAAAACCTTTAATATCAGGTTTTTAGTATATTAGACTACCTGAAAAAGTGGAAAACCTACCTAAGCTAACAGATTACATATCTATATAAAATACAGGCCTATGAGTAGAGAGGGGATATTGATAATTTCAGCTGCTTTGAGTAGTTAATTTTTGTTAGCCTAATGTTCAAAATAATACCTTACCTTACCCTACAGACCTTACAGACCTTACATCTTGTTCGGATTGCCCCAGGTCCCTCAGTGTGAGGCACCTCTAATGTCTACCAGAGAGTTGCTAGTACATCTTCCGGCATATTTTGCATCTTCCAATCTTGGATGGTCTGGGATGCAGCTTAGATATTTGTCGAGCTTATTCTTGAACACATCTACGCTCACTCCTGATATATTCCTCAGATGAGCTGGCAACGCATTGAATAGACGCTGCATTATCGATGCTGGTGCGTAGTGGATTAATGTCCTGTGTGCTTTTCTTATTTTTCCTGGTATAGTTTTGGGCACTATTAATCTACCTCTGCTTGCTCTTTCTGATATTTTTAGCTCCATGATGTTTTCGGCTATTTCTTCTATCTGTTTCCATGCCTGAATTATCATGTGACGTTCTCTTCTCCTTTCTAAACTATATAATTTTAAGGTTTGTAGTCTTTCCCAGTAGTCAAGGTCCTTAACTTCTATTCTAGCTGTAAAGGACCTTTGTACACTCTTTATTTGTGCAATATCCTTTTGATAGTGTGGGTACCATATCATATTGCAATATTCAAGTGGACTACGAACAGATGTTTTATAAAGCATAATCATGTGTTCAGCTTTTCTTGTTTTGAAGTGCCGTAACAACATTCCCATTTTTGCTTTACATTTTGCCAATAGAATTGCTATTTGATCATTGCATAACATGTTTCTATTCATCATCACACCAAGGTCTTTAACTGCTTCCTTATTTATGATTGTCTCATTATTAGGTCCCATATATGCATATAGCTTTCCTTCTCTGTCCCCATAATTTATTGATTCAAATTTATCAGAGTTAAATACCATCCTATTTACCTCTGTCTAATCATATACTTTGTTAAGGTCTCTTTGTAGCACATTCCTATCTTCATCACAAGTAATTTCTCTACTTATTCTTGTGTCATCGGTGAAACTACTCACTACCGAGTCCTTAACATTACTGGCTATGTCTGCAATCATAATAACAAACAGTAATGCAGCTAACACCATACCTACTGGCACACCGGATATTACCTTAGCTTCATCCGATTTCTCATTGTTTGCAATAACTATCGGTTTTCTGTTGTGTAAAAATTCTTTTAACCATCTTCCTACTTTATCCACTATATTATGTTTTCTAATTTTCTTCGCTAATATATTATGGTCTACCTTGTCAAAAGCTTTTGCAAAGTCTAGATAAACCACATCTGTTTCATTTCTGCTTTTCATATTTTTGAATATGTTCTCACGGTGGACTAACAATTGGGTTTCTGTACTTTTTCCGGGTACGAAACCATTTTGTCCTATATTAAACAAATTATTTTTCATTAAATGTTTCATAATATTTTTCTTCATTACCCTTTCATACACTGTCATAATATGTGATGTTAGACTCACAGGCCTATAATTACTTGCCTCTAGTCTTGATCCACTTTTGAAAGTAGGGGTAATATATGCTAATTTGTGCTCATCATAAATCTTGCCTGTATCTACACTGTGTCTTAATAATATTGCAAGTGGCTTTGCGATAGAATGAACTACTTTCTTTAACAAAATAGCAGGGACACCATCAGGCCCTGCAGCAGCTCCATTTATAATTTCATTAATAGCCTGCACAATATCAGCTTCATTAATATCTGTCAGCTAAATATTCACTATTTTTGTCCCTTACTTCTATATCATTATCTTCATTATCAATTCTAGGGGTGAATTCTCTCTTATATCGTTCTGCCTATATGTTGCATATTTCCTTTTTTTCATTCGTTAATCTCCCTTCAATTCTTAGATAGCCTATTTCTATTCTTCTTTTTCATGTACGAGTATAATAGTTTGGGGTTTTGCTTAATATTTACTAGGGTTTTTTCTTTTGATTGTATAATCTTTTGTTCTGCATTTTCTATCTTACTTTTTAGTTCTATAACTTTCCATGCAGTTTTTTCTTTTGCAAGACCTTTTTTCCACTTTCTGATTTTCTGGAACAAGATCCTTCTGTCTCTTGGTATGCATGACCGATGTTTACTTTTCTTCTTCGGTATATATTTATCCACTATTTTCTCTAATATTTTATATAATATCTCCGTATTTACCCTTATGTCATCACTTACGAAAATGTTATCCCAATCTTTGTTTAATTCTTCATTTATTTCTGACCATTTTATATTTTTACTGTAGAAGTTGTATTTTCATGTCCTTCACACTTTTTCATTTCTTGCTTATCTCTGTTTTCACTTGCTTTGGAATGGACTGTTAATTCGATGACATTATGGTCTGAAATACTCGCATTATAAACTATTATTTCTTCAACATAATTCACCTCGTTCACAAATACTAGGTCTAAAGTATTTTCCTTTCTTGTTGGCAGGTGATTTATTTGTTGAATGTTGTACTCTAGTAGCATATCTAACAGCTTTTCGAATTGCCTCTTATCTTCTACACTACTATTACTCTCTTTTTTATATGTATAAATACAACCACAATATCCTATTCGTTCTTTCCAGTCTACGAAAGGAAAGTTAAAGTCTCCAGATCGAAGAATAGTCCAGTCCTTGTGATTTCTACATATATCATCCAATTTTTCCATTATTATGTCAAACCCTTTAGTATTAGGGGGTCTATATATTACTATGTTCATTAATTTTTCAGATTCAAATTCTACCGCTATTAGTTCACATTCTGAGTTACTATAATTCTCATATATTTTTCCTTATTTTTTGTCTTTCCCATATATTGCGGTACCCCCTTGATTCCTATTTTTTCTATCTGATCTATAAGTTTGGAACCCTTTTATTTGATCATCATTCCCAGTCTCTTGGGAATACCAGGTTTTACTTATATTCATTATATCTATTTTCTTTTCAATTTGGGTTAGTTCTTCTAAGTACTCTATTTTTCTTTTTGAGTTACTAGTAATTAAACCCTGCGCATTCATCACTATGATGGTTTGCGTGTTTCCTCCTTCATTTAATATGGGTAATAATAAGGATTTTCCCATGTCTCTTTCCTGTTCTGGTACGTTGTTCTTTTCTTCATTTCCAGAAATTTTGACATTAAAATATCCAACTTTTCCATAATATGGCAATTTGTCGAAAATTGCATTTTTCCTAACTATACAAACCTGAGGTCCTTTACATATAGTCCCACCTCATGCCACCCCTCACTCTGCAACTTTTTGCATGGGCCTTAAGCAAACGTGATTCTTCACCTCAGGCGCGCGGGCGCGCGCACTGTCGGACAAGCAGTTAACTACTGTTCTCCCCTTGTTCGAAGCTTACGGCCGTCCCAGCTGCCGCTAGCTACTTCCTATTGTTAAAGGACCTCAGGTTTGTATAGTTAGGAAAAATGCAATTTTCGACAAATTGCCATTTGTTCCGACACGAATACAAACCCTCGGTCCTTTAACAATAGGAAGACTCACTTCTTGGTGGGAGGAATCTGAGTCTTTTTGGTGAACAGACTGGTGTTCGTCCAACCTTGGAATGCCTCCCTGGTCGTAAGAGCGAGGGAGGGATCCAAGCCTCTGTCCGATTGATCAGTGTGCGCACCGCAGGATCAATGGTCAGACCTCTGGGCCAAGTACTAAGAGAGAGGCAAGCGTATCTCTTCGTACCAGCAAGCAAGAACTTGTTCCTGATTGCAAGAGACAATCATAAAATTATGGGTTTGTCTCAAGTTGGCATCCACTTCCTCCCCCTTGTTGGAGTAAGTGGTGGATATTTACTCCTATCCCTACTGAAAGGGATAGGATGGTGCTCTATTGAGTAGCTCACCTGCATCTCGTCCTTACCCAGCAGGGTGACGACTGTATTCCTACCCACCCAAGAGGTAGAGGGGAGAAAAAGATGGGAAGAGGAGCCAGTCACACTCTCATTCACTCATCCATTCTTACAGTCACACCAGGACTCGATGCTGTTCAGCCTGCGAGGGTCTGGGTTAACTACACAACGTGTTGAGCAACCACCACGGGTCCCAAGGAAAAAGATCCAAGGACCTGTGGGCAATATCCCGAAGGTAGAAGGAGGTGCATGGTGTCTGGTTGGACCAGGCCCCTGCCTTCACTACCTGCGCCACGGAGAAGTTCTTGCGGAACGCGAGAGAATGACGAAGAGGCGTCCACACTCATCCTGGGGTGTCGAGTTTCTTCAGGACAAAGCAGCATAGCCTTCGTATCGGAGGCGGTGAAGTCCATTAGGGAGGGGATTGTGAAGAACTCGAATAGATCGTCAGGGACCGAAGGGTTCCGAGTCTTTGCTACAAAGATCGGAACGAAATCGAGCGTCAAAGATCCCCATCCCCTGTATGCTTGACTTCGCAGGAAAAGTCATGCAGTTACCTCAGACAAAAAGAAGGGAATAGTCGCATGACCTATCCCTCTTCTCGACTTCGGTGATGTCCAGTACCCATACTGATCTATCCGTCTGCAGCGAAGTGTCTCGCATCCTCCTATCCCCATGCAGCGAAGTTCTTCTCGGTAGTGGATAGGACACCGCCACTCGATGGTGGGTGTCGATGGTATGGGTACTGGGGCAAGCTATTAGGACGAAGTAATGATTGATCGGGAACCACCGAACTAAGTCCACAGCGTAGTTCGTAACTGACTCGGGCGCTCTGACAGCTGCTGACTGACTGGTTCGGTAGTAGGGCAAGTTGTCCAAGCATCCGAGTAAGTCACGTGACCTTTGCCCTTTAAAGGGTTATGCCGAGAGACCAAACAAATAGTGTATTTGTTTGTCACCGATGCCGGAGGGTGAGTTGATTATTCTCTTAAGGCATGTGCCCAACAGGCGAAAGTCAATTGCCTTCTAGAGACTGAGATCCCTGAAGGCAAGACATTCTCATAGTTGTTGAATCTCAGCTAAGGAGAAACAACACTATGTGCCGTTGAAGACGAAGGTAGACATTGAATGCAACCTACGTCTTCACAGACGAATCGAGAGAAGGATTCTCAAGATTCTGAACCTGTGCTTACATATGACTGAAAACGCTAACCGCTATTTCATTGCTGTCTGGTAAGGAGACGTTGATGCAATGAAAGCGGGGCGCTTTTCAGTAATGAAAACACAGGGGAGAGCCGCCTGAAGAACTGCTTCTCATGGGCTGAACATTTGGAAGTAGAGCTATCAGGTCGGAGAGTAGGCGATGTCTTCGGACACATCTGTTAATTCGGGGTGAACAATGAACAATTGCACACCTACGAATACGAGATATTTTGAAAACAAACTCAGATGTCTGCAAAATCATTCGCATTATCGCAGTGCGATGCAGCGGGAGACTAGTACAGACTTCTGTTACCGTGCGGTAAACAGAAAGATGAAAGAGTCCAAGAGATACCTCTGTTGAAAATTCTCGCAATGTTGAAGGCGATGGAATCGAGCATCACAGCAGTAGATGGTCCTTCATTATTGCGAGAATCCCCTTTAATCAGAGACCTAAGTCCATGATTGTTGGGCAGAGATACGGTTCGGTAGTCAATCAAAGCAGGGGAGAGAGAGACATAACTGACCATGCATCTCGGAGACCCAGCTGATACTGAGCTGCTATCAGGCAGTTCAATACACAGTAGCTGAGCTCTCGCTGACTCGTCATCCTGAGTTGCCAGGTAATCCATTCCACGAAGGAATGTGTTCGGCTAAAACCATCGAGCATAAAAAATACGCTCGAGCAATTATATTTAAACGAAACGGATTTCGGTAAATACAAAAGCTGATTTGGTGTTGTCGTGACAATACCAAGTATCTAAAATCGAAACTGGTAACTGCTGGGAGGTTGCAGGCAGCCCCGAGTTGCAGTTCAATTAAGATACAATTCGTCTCGGTCACAATCCGTAGAGTTAACTACGGTATGCGCCTACCCCCCGGACAATTCAACTGCTTAACAGAATCATGTCGCGAGGGAAATATACATGGTATATTTGTAGGTTCTGTACAACGACCTCCATCCTAAATTCTTTTCCCCTCGAGGAATGAGAATAAGGATTGGAAATCGACCGCCTTCGTTCTCTAGTCAAGAGAGTGAAAGAGAAGTCTTCCCCGAAGGAAAGCTTCAATGGTGAACAGAATACCGAAGATGATAGTTCAAGCCAAACTGGATGTTCCCGTACGTTCTTCTCTATTCCAGGTTGGTCGCCTACTGTGAGATACTCTTCTTTCAGCAGCAGTCTTCTTCCCAATGCTAGAAATTTCAGGAATTCGAGCATAGGCGAGATTCCCGATTATCGCGTAACAATTATCGGGGATTCTCGTCTCGCTCACTTTGGACCGTGGTCTCGCCTCAGTGTTTGGAGATCATAAAAAACTCGAACACTCTGAATGCGCTAGAAATTCCGTAGAATTCTAAGCACTCTGCGAAACCCCCACCGAATTCGTCAAACGATATCAGCTGGTGGTCCTCTTGATTCCCATAGAAATCAAGGATGGGGCAGGATCCCTCCTTAACGACCGGAGTTTACGTCAGGTAGGACCCGAAGGTCCCCCCGGTAGCGCAGTCCCCAACGTGGGATCCTACAGAGAAATCTCTGTAGGATCCCTCCCATTTCCCTCGTAGCCGTAAGGAAAGAGGGAATGGGGGAGGAATGGATACTCGCTCGCCTTCCCAGTGGAACTAGCAGTTGGAGAAGAGTAGGAGCAGCCATTGCCTCGCGGCGATGGCCTCTCAGAGTCTGGGAAAACATATCGTCAGGAGAAAACGTTTTCCCGAGGAGGGTTACGAACTCGCACTGTAGGTAAGGGTCTGCCGCCACTATGAACGTCGTCTGGGTGGGGCTGATCGACACCTGACAGGAGAGCCCTTACCGTCCTCCGACTCATTCCAGTCCTCGTCGAGGTCGAAACCTCTCAGGAGGACCGAAGGGTATTTAAATACGGTGTCCGAAGACACGTGGAAACGCCGCTGTCGCAGTAGAGGAGGTGGAAGTAGCTTGTTCGACCGGCCAGATCTGAGAGAGCCTTCTTATCCGGAGACGAGAGTGTCTGGTTCAAGACAGAATCGGTAAGCTCCAATCGCGGCAGACCCACCGTCGGTTTGGGTTCCCTCTCGGGCCCCAAAACGACTCGAGCAGAGACGTGGGCTCTGCTGGTGGGAGCGGCGATCCTTCCCCGAGGTCGTTGCGCTGACGAATCAGCGCCATAACCTCGACAAAGTTCCTCTGGATCTCAGAAGTCACAGTATCTTGCCTTGCAGAGTAGGACCGTCAAGCCCCTCGAACAAGAGCATTCCGAGAACCTCCCCCTTAAGGAGGAGGAACTGCGATAGACCCCTCTCGGATTCCTCCTGCCACTTGCGCGTACGTCCTGGTCGGTCCGAAGATCGTACCTGGTACTTACGGCGTCGTGACGGGATCGTGCGGGGCATGCCCCTCACAATCACCACGCTGTGCCTCGCTCTTCCTGGTGCAAACCGAGGAAGTTGCAGGCACGGGAGAGGAAGACATGATGCTCCTCTTTCGCTCGCTGGCAGAACCAGTGGGCTTGGAGGGCTGCAGGCGATCGCCAACTTGCAGGCCTAGTCGAGCCGTTTCCAAGGGAAACGGCTGGACCGAGAACAGCGGCCCCAATCTCGTGTGCAGAGGAGCTGCTGCTGGTCCCCCTATCCGCCCGGTCCCTGTGGGAGCGGCGGTCACGAGACCTGCAGAGACCACTGTCATGGTGAGACCGGTGCGTGTCCTCGCAGCGCGTCATACCGCTGGTACCAGCCGAGGCTGGCACCAACGATCGGGAGGGGGGAACCTCTTCCCAGCCTCAGCCCGTGGCTGGTCAGAGACAGTTACGTCTACCAGGGTTACCAGCTGGTCGCTGCGAGAGCGGCCACTGGCCTGGCGAGAGTCACATGAGCGGCTCTCACCAGCTTCTGCTCTGTGCCACGGTCCTGGCGCCGAGCGAACTCTGGCGCCAAAATTTTGGCTATACAGGTACTATCCAACTTACAACCTACTCGACATACAGCCACTCGTAGTTACAACCTTACTTCAGACAGTTGACCATTGAGTTACTTGGCACTGCGCCATCTCATGAGAACTCTCATCACTCAGGCATGAGAACTCTCATCACTCAGGCAGCATCAGTTTGAGTTACCCTGCCCTATCTGCAGCATCATTTGGTATTAACTGTACTGTAGACTGAATTGCAAACCAATTTACGTAAGAATCGACTTCTGACATGCATGCAAGAACCTAACCCCATTGTAACTCAATGCCTGTTGTACGTAATATATACTATTACATAAATGATTAAAATGTATTAGTAGAATTACATTATGGTAAAAAGATTGAAATAATGATTGTACATTACATTACAGTACTAAGAAGGCACTTATATAGCAAAGGTTTGATAGTATACCCTACCCAGTATGTTGGCCACTTTCTAAGGTTCAACTTACATCCATTCCGACTTACAACCAGTGGGTCGGAACCAAACTTGGTTGTAAGTAGGATAGTACCTGTACGCTCTCCCGCAGGAGATCATATACTCGGAACTTTTCACGAACGAGAGACCGAGCAGGAACCTGGTGTAGCGGCAGCGCCGCAAACACCAGGCGAGGAAGTACAGGTGGTAGTTGGTACGCCTCTGGTCCCTGTCTTCTTCTTCCTTGCGGAAGGGGAGACGGGCTCTGTTCCCGAAAGAGCAGGAGGACCGGCAGAAGAAACCCCCCGTCCCACGGAAGTGGAACGAGCCCTTGGAAGTTCCCGAAGGAGCCTTCTTAGGGGGGGAAACCCGGGTTACTAGCTGGTCGCTGCAAGAGGGACCGCTGGCCTAGCGAGAGTCACCTGGGCGGCTCTCACCAGCCTTCTGCTCCGTGCCGCGGTCTTGGCGCCGAGCGAACTCTGGCGCCGAAACTTTGGCTGCACGGTCTCCCGAGGGAGAGCGCACACTCGGGATCTCTCGCGAACGAGAGACCGAGCCGGAACCTGGCGTAGCGGCATCGCCGCTAGCACCAGGCGAGGAAGTACCAGTGCTAACCGGTACTCCTCTGGTCCCCGTCTATCTCTTCCTTACGGAAGGGGAGACGGGCCCCGCTCCCGAAGGAGCAGGAGGACCAGCAGAAGGACACCCCGTCCTACCGGGGTGGGACGGGCCCTTAGAAGTTCCCGAAGGAGACTTCTTAGGGGGGGAGGCAGCCTTCTTCTTCTTCGGCTTATGGGCCTTAGAAGTCGAAGGGGAAGAGGCAGCAGCAGACGATGAAGACAAAGATGACACCTTCCTCTTCTTCTTCCTCTTCCTCGTCAGCTCACGCAGGACAGTCGTCAGGTCCTCCATCCAGGCCGGAGCCGGGGCTATTGCCGAAGCAACACGGTCCGACTGCACCTGTCCGGAAGGACCTGGGACTGGGGAAGACACACCGTGGGCAGGACCAGCATGGACAGGCGCAGGAGCCAGGAGCGACAGGTACAGCAACCAGCTCAGGAGCGGCAGGAACAGCGGCAGCGGTAGACACAGAAGGGACAGCCAAGCCAGCAGCGGGAACCACATCAGCGGCAGGTATGGCAGGCCGAGCCATCGCCTCGTAGAATCATCGGCAGCCAGCGGGAACTTGGGTACTGGCGGCCGGTCCAGGGGCGAGCTGCTGGAACAGCGGAAGTCTGGGGCAGGCAACACGAAGAACACAGGCGGCGCGGCCGGCCGGCGGCGGTGGCGGCGGCATACACCCCTCGGTACGGCGGCGACCGGCCTAGTAGCGGCAGACGGTGTCACCGACACAGCATGGGGAGTGTAGACCAGTCGGGGGGGAGCAGCATAAGCGGCCGTGGAGGTAGTAGTGGAGACCGCTCCATGGGTCACCGCCCCAGACCTCGCTAGACGCTGCAGCAGCCCGTGGATGCTAGGCACGCCCTGCCGCCGCAGTGGTCCATACCTGTTCAAGGTCGTCTTCCACGAATGTAGCACCTGCGGTAGCACAGACAGATTAGTAAGAGGGGCTCCCTCACGCACGGGGGGGGGGGGGGGGGAGAGACATGCCCCACCCCGAACGCAAGGAAGACCCCAAATACAAAATACAACGAGGAAGCTGAGCGGGGGGCAGGAAAGAAGATGAAGAATCGGATACCAAGGGAGTCGCCGGAGAGCTTTCCGACGACTTCCTGGCAGACCTTCGCTCCCCTACCCCCGCACAGCAGAGAAAAGTTATATGAAAATGAAACAGAATACTGCACTTGCGATTCACTTCATAGAACTTAAAGGGGAAGGATCAATTCCCGGGTAAGAGCGGAAACTTGACCCATAATAATATGATGCTATCATAAAATATATATGAAAATGAAACAGAATGCTGCACTTGCGATTTCACTTTCACAGAAAATAAATTGTAAGGATCAATTCCCGGGTAAGAGCGGAAATTGATCCAAAATTAAAATTGATGCAATTAAATAAATGAAAATGAAAAAGAATACTGCAATTGCGAATCCACTTTCATTACATTCTATTCATACAAAATAAGAGGCTCGTGCCGAGCGCATTCACGCTCTCGGCAACGAACGCACAGGGCAAAAATATAATGAAAAGAGTACTTACATTTTTCAATTACACACTTTCGCCCAAAATACATGACTCGGCGCGAGCTCGCCCGCCCTCGGCACCGAGACATAATTCGAGGGTATCAATTTCATGAAAAGAGCGGAAACCGCCGCATCTACGGCGATAGCTCCATGTTGGCTCATAATTAAGTAATGAAAATTAAAACAGTGTACTTACAGTTTCATTTTCAAGTCAAACAAACCATTAATAGAAAACACAATATAAACAAACCATACGACGATGAAGCGGGCAGAGAGCGATGACGAACACGTCCTTCACACCCGCGGCCGAAAGGAAAAGTGATTCTTCACCTCTCAGGCGCGCGGGTGCGCGCACTGTCGGACAAGCAGTTAACTACCGTTCTCCCCTTGTTCGAAGCTTACGACCGTCCCAGCTGCCGCTAGCTACTTCCTATTGTTAAAGGACTGAGGGTTTGTATTCGTGTCGGAACAAATTTGATCTTCCTTCATCATAATTATTAATTTTGTGTCTGAATCTGCAATTTTCTCCGTATCTGCAATATCCTCTTGCATCATAAATACAGTTCCTATCTCTTGATTTTGTATCTTGGAGCTGATGCTTGGAAATATTTTGCTGACACTGCATATCGCGGTGATGGCTTGGTTTTTTCTTTCACCTGATATTCTTTGTTCCTCTCTTTATTTGTTTCTTTCTTATTTTGGATTTTATTATTTGATTGATTATTTATTTGATTTTGATTCATGGCTACAGGGTGCATATATTTACATTTTTTGTCGAACTTACATCCTTTTCCTTCTTTTAGGTTTTTGCATATTTTTGGAAGTAGATCTCTGCAATCATCCTCATAGCCGTCTAGGTATGCACATTTACCATATATTTCATAGTTGTGACATACCTTAGGATGTTTGTAGTAACATCTTTCTCCGAATCTGCAATTCCCTCTTTTCAAAAGATTGCAGACTTTGTCTTTTCTTGTCTATTTTTTCCTCTTTCCCATCATTGTGTAGATCTGGGTAGAGCCTCTTCGAGATTTTCTTTTGTGTTGTCATGTCGTAATTTATTTCTTTGTATGTATGCTGCTTGAATGCCTCATATGTAGTATCAATGAGTATCTCTGCATCCATACTTTTATCTTGTTCTTTGTTTTCCTTATTTTTTTCTGCCATTTCAGTTTTGTTTACTTCTCTTCCATTTTCCTCTTCTTCTTCATCCTCAACTATTTGTACATTTTCATCCTCAACTATTTGTACATTCAGTCTTGATTTAATAACATTGTCTATCCATGATAGACATGTTGAGCAAAATATTCTGGTATCTTTTCTCATATCTTACATTACTTCAGCACATTGCGGATGCGTCAGAATGTTGCATGCAGAACATGTGAACTATGCTATACCACACCTTACACAGTTTGCATGCTTTTGGCATTCTTTTTCCTATTGCATCAATTAGGATATTCACATTGTTCACCTTATTCATTTTCTTTGTAGGAATATGATATTGTTATGATACAATAAAGTTTTATACACACTTACCAGGCAGATATATACTTAGCTATTGACTCCGTCGCGCCAACAGAATTTCGAATTTCGCGCACACGCTACAGGTAGGTCAGGTGATCCACCGTGCTGCCGCTGGGTGGCAGGAATAGGAACCATTCCCATTTTCCATCAGATTTTTTCTTACACCATCTGTCTCCTGAGGGGAGGATGGGTGGGCAATTAATTGTATATATCTGCCAGGTAAGTATGTATAAAACTTTAGTAAGTATGTATAAAACTTTATTGTATCATAACAATATCATTTTTATACATTCAACTTACCTGTCAGATATATACTTAGCTGATTCACACCATTGGAGGAGGGTAAACGACAGCTAATAACTGATTTAAACAGAAATCACAACATTCATTGTAGGTAATAATTAAATAAAACCTTGGTTCCTACCTGTTTAGACTGAAGACTTCATGATTAAAACCAGGAGTCTGCTTAGTCTCAAGAGCCTCAGCGAGAAATTGATCTATTGCTAAGAGTTCTTGTAGGTCTGCCAAAGGGGTCTTATCCACTTACTTGGCCAATCCTATAAGGGCTATGTCAAAGGGTTTCAATCCACTTATATGACAAGAACTTTTTTTTCTAAGGAGCACAATACCGATCCCAATCACCTTAACCTAACACCATGTTATTTTTAAGATTGCAAGGAATCATCCCCGAAAAATATAAAATCAAAATTTAAATTTTTTTTACAACCCCGCTTTTAAGACCTATTCAGAGCCTCCTACTGGCAAAAGCAATGGCCGCCCGTGCGACGTCAAGTGCTCATGCCAGCAGAAAACCTTGATACTGTCTCAAAAGGGAGGTTCATGTACGGATTTTAGACAAAGTCTTTCGTACAACTCCGCTTATAAGGCACATTCGCAGTTCCTTACTGACAAGGATAGCGGCCGCCTGTGCGACAACTAGCACCCTTATTAGTAGTAAACCAAATACCTGCCTCAAGGAAAGGGAAGATTTACATACGATCAAAGACACAGTCTCCTACAGTATAGCCCATCCTGTAAGATAAACTCACAGTTCCCTACTTATCCAAGGCAATGGCCGCCTGTGCGACATCTAGCCATCATGTAAGAAGAAACTTAGAACCTATCTCAAAGGTACGGTTTTACATAAACAAATTTAATATTTTCAGTTAAGGATCGGTATGCGTCCCTAGTCCCAGCACTGTATCCGCAGACACAAAAGGACCCAGAGAGAAGCACTTTTCATAGGTAATCCTAACATCTTTAAGATAGTGAGATGCGAATACCAAAATGCATCTCCAATAGGTCGCATTAATAATATCCTTCATAGACATATTCTTCTGTTAAGATAATGATGTTGCCACAGCTCTTACCTCATGAGCTTTTACTCGCAGTGACTTATAGGAATCGTCTGCACATACATTGTGAGCTTCCGAAATCGCAGTTCTAACAAAATATGACAACACATTTTTGGACATTGGTCTTTTCGTATCCCGCACTGCGCACCATAAACTTTGTTTATATGCCCGTAGCTCTTCTTTCTTTTTAAGATAGAACTTAAGAGCTCTAACTGGGCATAAAGTTCTTTCAATTTCGTCTCCCACCAAAGTTGAAAGACTTTTCACTTCAAAACTCCTTGGCCAGGGTTTCGAAGGGTTTTCATTTTTTGCTAAAAATAAAGTTTGGAAAGCACAGATAGCCACGTCTTTCTTAAAACCCACCCGAGAATCTAGGGCATGGATTTCACTGATTCTCTTAGCCGTAGCTAAGGCTATGAGGAAAATACACTTTCTCGTCCAATCTCTGAACGAGGCACGGTCGGGAGGTTCAAACTTTTCTGACGAGAGGAACTTGAGTACTACATCCAGATTCCAGCTTGGTGGAACTGAGGATATAGATTTAGAGGTTTCAAACGATCTTATTAAATCATGTAAATCTTTATCTTCTGCCAAATTCAATCCTCTATTTCTAAAAACCGCCGAGAGCATGCTTCGGAATCCTCTTATGGTAGAAACTGAAAGATGAGCTTCCTCTCTCAAAAATAACAGAAAATCTGCTATATTGGTCACAGAGGTATTGGAGGAGGACAGTTTATTCTTCCTACACCATCTTCTGAACACATCCCACTTCGATTGGCAGACCCGAATAGTTGACTATCTTCGGGCTCTAGCAATTGCTTTCGAAGCTTTGCTTGAAAAGCCTCTCGCTCTGACCAATCTTTCGATAGTCGAAAGGCAGTCAGAGCGAGAGCGGGGAGGTTTTGATGGTACCTCTCGAAGTGGGGTTGTCTGAGAAGATCTATCCTGTTTGGAAGAGATCTTGGGTAGTCTACTGTCCATTCCTGTACCTCTGTGAACCAATCTTGGGATGGCCAAAACGGGGCGATGAGTGTTAGTCTCGTCCCTGTTGATGCAACGAATTTCTTCATCACCACTCCTAGCAACTTGAATGGAGGGAAGGCGTAAGCGTCGAGTCCTGACCACTCCAGTAGCATGGCATCCACCGCTATCGCTCTCGGGTCTTCGACTGAGGAGCATAAGTTTTCTATCCTTTTTGAAAGGAAGTTGCAAATAAATCTATTTGTGGCCTTCCCCACAGGTTCCATAGACTTTGAGTTCCACGCTGGACGAGTGGTTTTCGAGCTGGGCTGCCAATCCGGCAGTCCCAGGTTCGATTCCCGGCTCGGTCAACGCGGAATCAGAGAAATTTATTTCTGGTGATAGAAGTTCATTTCTCGATTTAGTGTGGTTCGGATCCCACAATAAGCTGTAGGTCCCGTTGCTAGGTAACCAATTGGTTCCTAGCCACGTAAAAATATCTAATCCTTCGGGCCAGCCCTAGGAGAGCTGTTAATCAGCTCAGTGGTCTGGTAAAACTAAGATATACTTAACTTAATCCATAGACTTTGACAAACCTGCTAGTGTAAAGTCCACTCCGTGGGGAGAACTTGGTTTGTTCTGCTGAGCCTGTCTGCTCTCACATTCTTTTCTCCTTTCACAAATCTGGTTAGGAGAGTAATGTTCCTCTCCTCTGTCCATGACAGCAGGTCCCTCGTTATCTCGTAAAGGGAGAACGAATGCGTCCCCCCTTGTTTTTTTATATAAGCCAACGCCGTGGTATTGTCTGCGTTGACTTGGATCACTTGATTTTTTACTTCTGATTCGAAGAATCTCAGTGCCAGGAACACTGCAAATAGTTCTTTGGCGTTTATATGCCAGTCCTTCTGTTCTCTCTCCCATCTGCCCGACACTTCTTTTGCCCCTAGAGTCGCTCCCCATCACGTCTCTGAAGCGTCTGAGAACAAGGTTTGGCTTGGTTTCCGAACCTCTAGACACTCCCTCGTTCTTTTTTAGCAGAAGTAGCCACCACTTCAGGTGTTTCTTCGCTTCTAATGTCACAGGAAAAGTGATTGTTTTAGGAAGAATTGTAGTGGTCAAAGATGAAGTCTTCCTAGGGACACAAATTGTTCTAGGGAAGAAAGAGTCCCTAGAAGACTTAAGCCACTCTCTGGCTGAACTCTTCTCTTTCTTTAGAAAGGACGTAACTTTCTGAATCCCTCGCAGAATCCTTTCTTGGGACGGAAAAACCCGAAAATCCTGAGAATTTATCTGAATCCCCAAATAGACTAAGTCCTGACTGGGGATCATCTGCGATTTCTCGAGATTCATGAGTAGTCCTAACGAATTTGTCAAATCCAGTGTCTTCCGTAGATCCTCCAAACATTGTTTCTGGGATTTTGCTCTTATCAGCCAGTCGTCTAGATAAAGAGACACGTTTATGCCCTCCAGATGTAGCCATCTGGCCACGTTCCGCATCAGGTACGTGAATACCTGCGGAGCGGTGGAGAGGCCGAAGCACAAGGCCCTGAACTGAAAGACCTTTCCTTGTATCACGAACCTGAGATACTTCTTCGACGATGGGTGAATAGGAACGTGAAAATAGGCATCCTGCAGGTCCAAAGAGACCATCCAGTCTCCCTTTCGCAGGGCTGAAAGCACCGAGGCAGAAGTTTCCATCGAGAACTTTTTCTTTTCTACATAACGGTTCAGGATGCTCACATCCAAGACTGGTCTCCATCCCCCTGATGCCTTTGGTACTAAAAATAGGCGGTTGTAAAACCCCGGGGAGGAAGGATCCTGAACCTCCTCTATTGCTTCCTTGTCCTTCATCGCTATCACCATCTGAAGAAGTGTCTCTCTCAGCACAGGGTCCTTGTACTTCGCCGACAGTTCCTTCGGAACTTTTGACAAAGGTGGTTTGTCCTGAAAAGGTATGATGTAACCCTTTTCCAAGACTGCTAACGTCGAAGGGTCGGCTTTCCTTATTGCCCAGGCTCCTACAAAATTTAGGAGTCTGGCCCCTACAGAAGTTTGGAGGATTTTGCTGCTACTTTGTTTTCTTAAAGGCCCGAAAGGAAGACCTTCCTCGCTTCTCTGTTGTCTTCCTTTTTGTTGGAGGTCGAGAGGTGGAACCTCTCCGAAAGGGCACTACCGGAGTACGAGTAGTCTTCTTAGCCACTGGTACCGCTGGTCTTGCTTTCTTGGTAGACTGAACCAAGAGATCTTGGGTTGCTTTCTCAGCCAGCGACTTTGCAATATCCTTCACCAAGAGAGAAGGAAAAAGATGCTCCGATAGAGGAGCATACAAAAGGGCTGACCTCTGTGAAGGTGACACGGCTTTGGTTAGGAATGAACCAAATAACGATCTCTTCTTTACTACTCCAGCACCGAACAGAGATGTCAATTCTCCCGAACCGTCTTGAACCGCCTTATCCATACAGGATAAAATACTATGTAAAACTTCGGGTTCCAAAACGTCCGGTTCTTTCGCCTTTTTGGCCAGCACTCCAAGGGACCAATCCAAGAAGTTAAAAACTTCTAATACATGAAAAAGCCCCTAAAGGTGCTGATCCAATTCCAACATGCTCCAATAAGCCTTCTGCTGAAGATGGCAGCATAAGACCCATTGCTTCCTCCGTCTTATACCAAATTCCTCTCCTCCCTCCGAGTTTACAAGGAGGAGAGCAGAAAACAGTTTTCTGAGCCTCCTTCTTCACATTTATCCAGTTGTTTAATGATTGAAGAGCTTTTTTCATTGAAATAGCTGGTTTCATCTTTAAGTATGAGGACGACTTAGGAGTCTTCGTACTCGAGAACAAAGATCTCGGAGAAGGAGGAGCTGCTGGGCTTAGGGAATCTCCAAACTCTTGAAGAAGCAGACGCTAATACTTTGTAATTGGATACGCCCTCATTATTCGGCATTTCTTCCTCCGACACGTCTTCCAACTCCATCATGGAAGGAGAGTGAGCCCTTATATGGGAATCTTTTTCCTTAGGAGAGATACTCCTAGAAGGAGAGAGGCTAGCCAATCTAGAAGCTCTCTCTTTCCTATCCACTAATTTATCTTGAGACCTTGAAGTAGAAGCCTTCGATGTACAAGGTTCTCTTTGTGGAGTTCGATTCCCTCTATTCTGATTCGGGCTCCTATTTGCAGGAGAATCGCTATCCGAAGATATTACATGTCTCAATAAAGATCTCCTACTAGCAACTTCCCGCTCAACTTGCATTCCCTTATCAGCTGGCGCCTCGCGCCTGGTTGTCTCCTCGCGCGCGGCTGGCACTTCGCGCCTGGTTGGCGCCTCACGCCTGGCTGGCGCTTCACGCTAGATAGTTTCCTTTGATAAACTTTTCCTACTCTCAAAAGGTTGTTCTTTATCAATAAATCCGTCTTCTTGTCCTGATGTTGGTTTGCACTTGACCAGAGCCTCACGCCTGGCTGGCGCATCGCGCCCGGCTGGTGCCTCGCGCCTGGCTGGCGCTTCACTCCTATCTGGCGCCTCGCGTCTGGCTGGCGCTTCGAGCCTGGCTGGCGCTTCCCGCTCGGCTGGCGCTTTGCGCTTGGTTGGCTCTTCACGCCTGGCTGGCGCCTCGCGCCCCGAAAGTGCTCCATGAACTCGTAATTTCGTGGGTCTGTGAAAGACAGACTCTTCATCCGAAGAGGAAACTTCTTTCCTGGGAGGTTGATAATAAGGTGTCCTCGATTTCTTCACCGGAAGATAATTATCCTTTCTTCTGGAAGGATCTCGGGAAAGAACCCCGACCAGGGAAGCAATGGACTCCTGCATATCTTTCAAAATCTTAGTTGTTTCCTCCCTTTGATCTAAATGAGTTAAAGGAGAGGATTCTTTCTCCATTCTCGACGACTCAGCGGGAGAAGGCAAAACTTTTGCTTTCTTATTTTCCGTCGGGGAATCCTCCGAAAAACGTTCTGGACTAGAGTTAATTCCAGTTTCTTCCCATATCCTCTTCAGGGGACGAGAATGATCCGCCGATCTCCATCCTCTTTTGGGTGACGAATTCTCGGATGAAAAAACATTCATGAAGAACGCTTTTTCTAATGCGCTCTTTGGCAGTCTGGGATGTCACAGAATCTGCCGAAGAGACGTCTGACTGGTGGGGATTCTCCACAACCTCCGTACGGCTTTTGATATTTCTTCTCCCCTGGGCTTGGGAGCTTGAAAGAGGTCTAGGCCTGGGAGCATTGTGAAGCCAATCAGACGCCTCCTTCACTTCACTGGGGACATTCACATCACTTTCCACAGCACTAAAATTTTGCTTACCTTCTATGGCAGCCATTTTACGCTCCATTTTCATAAGCGCTGCTTTAAGGCTTGTGATCTCCGAAGCAGAATCAGTAGGATCTGCATTAGGAGAAAGTCCTGAAACATTAGAAGGAGCATTCATAATGTTAGAAGAGGGTACATAATTACTCACCAATTCACTTGAAGAAAGAGAGCTAGGCTTGGTTTTGGAAGAGGACTTCCTTAACCGGTCTTTCTCTAACTTCTTCAAATAAGAAGTTAGAGACTTCCACCCTTCAGCACTCAAACTCTCACATTCACGACAAGTGTTTCGATCGAGCATTCATACTTCCTACATATTCTACAGACAGTATGAGGATCAACCGAAGCTTTCGGCATCCTCACTTTGCACCCTGCATTCACACACATTCTCACTACACTTCCAGAATCAGACATCATGATGAAAAATCCAAGACAAATTCCAATAACGGTCCACAATAGCATATGCCAATACAACGATCCAAATACGTCACCAAAAGGTCCAAAACGAAGATCAACTGCAACTCAAAAACGAAATCCAGCCGGAGATACCAACAACGATGTTATCAGTATGGCCGACAGAAAAAATCTGATGGAAAACGGGAATGGTTCCTATTCCTGCCACCCAGCGGCAGCGCGGTGGATCACCTGACCTACCTGTAGTGTGTGCGCGAAATTCGAAATTCTGTCGGCGCGACGGAGTCAATAGCTAAGTATATATCTGACAGGTAAGTTGAATGTATAAAAATGTTGATTTATGTATATTTTCTTTATGAGTCTCTTGACCACTTGGATTTTATTTGGAACTTCTTCAATTATTTTCAAGATGTTTTCTGTTGATTTGTTCCAGTTTGAAGGATCATATCCTTCTAATATATCTATGAATGCTTTTGTATCTTTTTGGTTAGGGCTGTTGTTGATCTCATAGATGAGAAATGCCAGCTCCCTTCCTGCTACCTCATCGTATTGCGAATCTGCTAAACACGCTAAATTTCGCCATTTCTTACCACAGTTGGAACTTACTGCCATCTTGATCTGATTTACAGTATTTCACTTGATAAACTAACTTAGTAGACGCTTTATCCTACTATTTTCACACTAATCTTATCACCGCCAGTTCACGAACACTTCTAGATACTTCTCAAATTCTAGACATATGTTAAATGTGTGATATCTGTTGATGAATCGGACTGTGCGTGGGAACGTCTCACCAAGCAAAATGGCCAAAATGGATAAAAGTGAATAAAACAGTTGTCTTTCACCTGTACATGACACTGCTGCAGCAACTTCTTTCCATAAACTGACAATGAAGTCACAATCATGGTGGTTGTAGTCACTGGCATCATAGATACCAGGGAACTCCAAAATGATATTTTTATAATAAAATAATGTTTTGTTTATATTTACCAAGTAACTACACAGCTAAGTAAGTATTTCTAAGTACCGGTAGCTAAAATCTGAATGTCACTTTATTTATGCCATTTCATCCATGAGAGGGGAGGAGGGTGGGCTCCCATTCTGTAATGACTTGGCAAGTATAAACAAAACATTATTTTATTATAAAACTATTGCAATTATAATTGATAAAACTCTTACTAGCATTAACATAATGTTTGTTTGTTGTTTCCTTACCTGTTAAAAGAGCTATAGCAGACAAAACTGACTCTGGAGCAGCAACTCTCAACTTAGTAGAGGTGTGGTGTTAGGCCAGGGTTCACCTACTACATAGTGGGGCCTTACAGCAAGGAATTCACCAACCGCTAGTAAAGCACAGACATTGCCCCTGCCCGGGACGCAGTACCATGAACAACAAAAAGCGAGAGTAATGATAAAACTACCTACACTAAATATCAAAGCGCACCACCCTACCAACAATTCTGGAGGGTATCCAGTACCAAGTACCACCAGACTCCCCAAGGACTCAACACCGGTTCTCAAGGCGAAGATTAAGGTAGGAAGGAATGCTTCTTATGCTGCTTCTCCCATTACCATGTCAGCCACCGCAAACAGACTCAAGGTAGTTAAAGTTAAGTATATCTTAGTTTTACCAGACCACTGAGTTGATTAACTGCTCTCCTAGGGCTGGCCCGAAGGATTAGATATTTTTATGTGGCTAGGAACCAATTGGTCACCTAGCAATGGGACCTACAGCTTATTGTGGGATCCGAACCACACTATATCGAGAAATGAACTTCTATCACCAGAAATAAACTCCTCTGATTCCGCGTTGGCCGAGCCGGGAATCGAACCTCGGACCACCGGATTGGCAGCCCAGCTCGAAAACCACTCGGCCAGCGAGGAACTGTAAGGTAGTGAAATCATTAAAAATCGTTTCACTTCTTTAAGGATGATTCGCAAAGACTGACTTACATTTCCAGTATGTGGATTGGAGAATGGAAGCTCACAAAAGATTACATCTGAAGGCCAGAGATGTCGCCACTGTTCCAATCTCATGAGCCTTTACCTTCAAAACAGGTAGAGCCTCCACTGCTAACTGAGAATAGACATCCTGAATGAGGTCTCTAAGAAAGAACGAAAGGGCATTCTTAGAGAGAGGACATGAGGGGTCCTTAACAGAGCACCACAAGCTATTGGAGGGTCCTCTAATGTTTTCAGTCCTGTGAATGTAAAACTTCAGAGCTCTCACTGGACAGTGTGTCCTCTCCTCATCTTCCACTCCTACTACACTAGACAAGTTCTTGATAGTAAAAGAATGAGGCCAAGGTTTCATATGATTTTCATTCTTAGCGAGGAAGCCTAAAGTAAATGAGACTAAAGCACTCCATTAGAGAACCCAACCATTTTATCTAGGCATTGAATTTCGCTCACTCTTCTGGCAGAGGCTTCAGACTATTCATAATTATTGGGTTTGTATAAAAACTTAATCTTTAATGTAAAACCATAGTTTTTTTTACCAACAATAAATTGTAAACTTTCAGTTTTGTCCTCCCGACCCTAGAATCTTCGAAATGGAAGTCAACTTGGGGAAAAACACCTTCCCTTTGGGCCAGTGGAGTATGAGTTGGGCATCCAAAATGAGACTTTGGACTTGGAAAACTTTCACATTTGGTGTGACTGAGTATGTTCACATGGAATACTACAGTAATTTTATGATTAATGAATGTTACAGAAAATTGCATATGTAAAAACATCATGCATCTTTTATTTTGAACTTTACCTTGATTTTCTGAATCTTGGGAAACCTGATCCTCAAATTCAGCTCGCTTCTTCTCTACTTCCTGAAGTTCACCTTCAAGCTCTCGGATGTCATCCATGTGGGCATTGTGAGCTTTGATTGCTTGAGCTAAAGATTTTCTAGCAGAATCTGCTTTCTTCTGCATATGGGCAACTCGTTCTTTAGCTTTAATGAAAGTGGGTCGTTTCTTGTTCACTTCAGTTTCCTGCAAACAAAGACAAGGGAAAAAGGAATTTACATATGCAATAAAAACAAGCTCCAATAAATTCTTAAAAAATGTTACTTAAAGATCACCTCAACCACTGTTTTCAAAAAATAAAATTACAACAACAAATTTCCCAACGGATTTCCATTTTCAAATGAGTTGCCATTTTTCAGCATTATGTAGTTTAGTCATTTCAAGGGCTAGCAAAACTGCTCCAAGAGCAAATAAACTATCTGCTTCAACTACAACAGTAACTTCCATAGCTTTCATCCAAATCATCTATGAACAAACAATGGCTTCATTCTCCACAGGGATACCTTGTTCTCTTATCTTCATTTTGGTTAGCAGTTAAAATTTCTATCTTTACAATTCCTGCTAAAGAACCTTATCTTTGATAATGGGCAAAATACAGGAACAAAATATGGTTTGGAAAGAAAATTGGTGAAAGTAAAGGGCAAACAAAAGTGCAACTTAGGATTTAAGGGAATATACCATGAAAGCCACAATACTGGCAGTATCCCCACTTGGGATATTTTTGTATGAGTTCCAGTAGTTTTCATTGCCTAAGCTGGTACTTTCAAAATGGTATATAAATGTAACAATTATTGTTGTTGTACGTTACATTCACTTTATCATAATCCACAAAGGGTCTTAATCCAAACTAATTGTCCCTTCTTGTACAGCATACAACAGAGCACAATTTCTCAAGCCAAGGTTATAGCATATATTGAACTGAACTGAGTATAAAATTTAAGCCAAAGGCCAAGCAATGGGACCAATGAGGTCATTCAGCACTGAAATGGAAATTGACAGTAAAAAGGTTTGACAGATATAAGAGGAGGAAAAACCTCGAAGTTGTGCTATGAATCAATTATTAGGAGAGGGTGGAAAGCAAGATGGAAGAAAGAGAATATGAACGGATGTACAGTAAAAAGAGCAAAAGGGGTTTACAGTTAGGGGCTGAAGGCACACTGCAAAGAACCTAAAGTAATACCTATAGTCCACTGCATGAGGTGCACTGACTTCTCATGGTATGATGTAACTTTGGAGCGGTACATGGGTATGATTTTTTTACATCTATTTAGACTGTAATTTTTCATAAAATTCTTACAAAAACTCACCAATTCTCTTATGTCCTGATCAATCTTAGACATTTCTCGTGACACTCTTGTATGCTCCTTTTTCTTCTCTTTCAAAATTTCTTCAGCTTTTTCTTTTTTCTTTTCAACTTTCTCCAGGTCTCCTTGTTTTCTTCTCAATTCTTTTTCAAATTCAGCAATTTCTTTCTCATTGTGGTACAATCTGAAAAGCTGCATCTCGACTTGTTTCTCTCCCTGAAAAGAGGAAAATCAGAAGAATGAAACACTATTTCCTAAATGCTCTACAACTATATTTATTACTATAAAATGAAAACAAGTCTGACTTTCATATTAAAACTCATTCTCTCACTAATATGAATATGTATTACAAAATCTAAATAAAAATATTACACACAAAAAACACTGCGTCCCCTATGCCTTTTACAAAGGAAATGGTGTATCCTCCAAGAAATGCATTTCAAGTGGTTACCTAACTCAAAAATAATGAAACAATGTTTCTAGATTGAAATGATGACTGAAGTACCTAACTTCAAAAATTTGACAAAGGAATGTCTGGGAATGTCTGTTTTAAGAGTAAGAAAATGTCCAAAATTTACAAGGAATTTCCCTAAAGGACAACTGTTAGCATATTTATGACACCACCAGTATGGCAAACTGAGAGAAAAGTTTTCACAGACTTGTCTTCCCTATACCTGACAATGGAACAAACCTGGACTTTAGGATCCTGTATCAGTTTTATCAAAGGATTCACAAGAGATTCAAGCCAATGCTCTCAATTAAGGGATGTACCCATATCCATTAACACTAATACAGAGAGAGAGAGAGAGAGAGAGAGAGAGAGAGAGAGAGAGAGAGAGAGAGAGAGAGAGAGAGAGAGAGAGAGAGAGTAATATCTACACTTTATACTCGTGCAACACGTGATCTCGCTTATCATGTGACCCCTAATTTTCACCCTAAAAAAGTTTTGATCATGTATCTCAAGTAACATGCAAGTTCAATTGTTGAGACCAAACTACTATAGGCTAACCTCTTTTCCTTCTCTTTATCTATCTCATTTTCTAGTTAGGCTAACCCCTTTTCCTCCATCTCTTTATCTATCCCATCTTCCAGTTAAGTTAAAAAGAGTAAAAGAGAAAGCTAAAAGTATCGTCAGTAATGTTATACTTTTTGTGTAAACTCATACAGCCAGAAACTGCTGATTTGCTATGAACAACCGAATCCGATAACTACAGCAGTTTGCTTGCATTTCAACCATCATACGGTAGTAAAAAATTACCGTAGTTATGTTACAAAGGACATTAAATAGAATATGGAGAAAAGATCAGCAAGGGTGTATACTGCTAAATTTAAACTGCTAGTTGTGACTGAAGCTGAGGAAAGAATGTTCATCTGCTAACGACTATTATTGTGCATTGGCAACATGGAAACTTCGGTATAGCACAATCAAACTCGACCATAAACAAAATTTAAGAGAAATGTGTTTTAATCAAAACTATTTGGCATGAAAGAACACATTTTACCGTGTTCACGCTGATAAAAAACAAATATGTAAAGCTCGTAGTATTCTGATGAAATTAAGTGAAAATATCGAATGCAATCTGTTAATTTTTTTACGCAATAAACATCCCCTCAGCGCCATCTACTATCGAAAAAATAACTAAATTTCATTCCCAACAATACAAATTCAAGTGATATTTTAACTTTAAAACACTTTGTATAACGCAATATAACCTTGTCCCATATCAATAGAGTATCTTGAGATTCATTTACGCTAACTAGAAACAAGAATATCGCTCTGATTTGACTTCAATACAGCAAAATTAACTTACCTCGCAATCGTCCTCAGCTGGTTTTCAAACCAAAACATTGACTGATATTTTCGTATTTTATAACACAATCATAGTAACATGAAAATACATACAATATTATTGGATGCAGTGAAGTAAAGAATAACTTTTTAAAATATCCATGGAAAAGATACATATTCATTATGTTTGCACTTTATCATATGATACTAGTATGTGAATATTACACATGCTAACTTTATATCTCATGTATGATGTGACCCCCTTAAAATTAGCTCCAAAATTAGGTCTTCAAAAGTCGCATGATATGTGAGTATATACAATAATATAAATGAAGAAAAAAGACACATATGAGATATGATTCACCAAATAAATATGAAAAACCCATAAGTAATGATGAACAACAGATATTCACAGAAAACAGTACAGACATAAGCCAGTATGGACGTAACAAGGCACTTAAAGAATATGGGTGGATTCTGCAAATAATATTAAAAACTGGATAAATATTGAAACCCCTATAAAATAAGGATGAAGGTAGAAAAATATAAAGCTTGGGAGCACATAACTAGCAATTTTCAGGAACATCACAGCAAGTTGTGGCTTGCTTCATGAATGCCTACGGAATGACTAATTACCAGTACTATCACTTGCCCAAGAAAATGTTCTTCCACTTGTGCATTCATGAAGTTACTTCCAGCAGTATTTGACCCGAGTAATGTGAAGGGGTTGGATAAAAACCATATCTTATTTTTTTTTTTATAAAACTATTCAACACATTATTAGCACAGCACCCAGCATACAGACCAAACGAAATCCAGACTAATCAACTCGGATGTGCAAAGAGAAGAAAGGCATGTTTACCAATTCATCTTTCAATCTCTGATATCTCTCCGCTTCTTCTTTTTCCTGCTTTGCTTCTTTACGCTCTGCAGCAATGCCTTTCTTCTTCTGATATGTAAACTGGGTATCTTCCTCGGCCTTCAACATCTCTGTCTTCAGTCTGTCATATTCTTCCTTTAAAGATCCTGAACTGAAAGGATACATAAAGTTACTCAGGCAATGTGAAACAGGCTCTCAAGAGAAAAAAAGATGCATAAAGAAATGATTTACAAAAATTTTTTTAATGAATAAAACTAAATTACATCTTTCCTACTTCTCAGTTGGCAGGCTAACAATTTTATCTAAAATATGCAATATCATGAACCTCAAACTACTATTCCCATTAAAGATATAATAGAGGAAAAGTTTTTAATCTAAAAGTTCACAATGCATCATATACCGTATATCAGTGAACAAAAAACAGGAAATCATGGCATGGAAAGTACATTTCCAGACACTAATAAAGCTTCCCCATATTTTTTTTTAAAAGAGGTGAAAAATGAAGACAAGGCAGAATTAAGGAATTTGAACAAACAACCTCAGCAATAGTCAATGTTTAAATATCTTTATAGGGGAAAGCCACTGTAATCAACAGTTTTCACATATCAGTCGGGCCTTTACTGCTATATTAAATTATCTTTACCATTCCTTGCAAAATTTAAGGAAAACTTGAAACACCAGGACAGAATATAACAATGTCGAAAATTGTATTTTTCCTAACTATACAAACCTGAGGTCCTTTACAATAGGAATGTAACTTGCGGCAGCTGGAACCGGTCGTAAGCTTCGAACAAACGAGTTCGGTAGTTAACTGCTTGTCCAACAGTCAGCGCACTGCGCGACTGGGAGGTGAAGATCCACTTTGCTTTAGGCCCAGGAAAAAATTGAGTGAGGGGTGGCATAAGGTGGGACTATGTGTAAAGGACCTCATGTTTGTATAGTTAGGAAAAATGATATTGTTATGATACAATAAAGTTTTGTACATACTTACCTGGCAGATATATACTTAGCTTTAGACTCCGTCGTCCCGACAGAAATTCAAATTTTGCGGCACACGCTACAGGTAGGTCAGGTAATCTACCACCCTGCCACTGGGTGGCAGGACTAGGAACCATTCCCGTTTTCTAATCAGATCTTCTCTTCCATCTGTCTCCTGAGGGGAGGTTAGGTGGGCCATTTATAATTCTATATATCTGCCAGTTAAGTATGTACAAAACTTTATTGTATCATAATATCATTTTTGTACATTCAACTTCCCTGTCAGATATATACTTAGCTGATTGGCACCCTTGGTGGAGGGTAAGAGACAGCTAAATTACTGAAAAGAACAGGAAAACAACACATGTTGTAGGATAAAAACCTTGGTTCTTACATGATTTGGCAGAAGACTTCGTGGCTATTGTCTAAGAGCCTGCTTCGCCTCAAGAGACTCAGCTGAGAGATCTCGGGGATCTGTCAATGGGGTCTTATCCACTTACTCGACAGAACCTGAGTATCTTTGTCAATGGGTGCTAATCCACTTACATGACAAAACACCTTTGCCAAAGGCAACATCAAGGAGCACAACACCGATCCCGATCACCTGATCCTAATACCCAGGTTAGTACTGAGATTGAAAGAAAATTTCCCCAAACATTCTTTCAAACCCCAAAAAACCTAACACCAAACATTTAAAAAACTAATTAAACTAAATAAGGATCGGCATCAGCTCCCTGGCCCAGCACCGAATCCGCAGATACGTAAGGACCCAGCGAGAATCTTTTCTCGGAAGTAACTCTTATTTCCTCCAGGTAGTGGGATGCAAAGACAGAGTTGCATCTCCAGCACGTGGCAGCTAGAATGTCCTTCATAGACATATTCTATGAAAGAATAAAGAAGTCGCAATGGCTCGCACCTCATGCGCTTAAACTCGAAGCTACTTGAAGGAGTCGTCATGGCACGTCTCATGTGCTTCAGGGAAGACACTTCTCACAAAGAACGCCAGTGCGTTCTTAGACATGGGTCTTCTTGGGTCGCTCACCGCACACTATAGACTCTCTAAGCTACCCTTAAGTTCTATCTTCCTCTGAAGATAGAACTTAAGGGTCCTAACTGGGCAGAGAGACCTCTCAATCTTCCTCCCTACCAAGGGGGAGAGTCCCTTAACCTCAAAGCTTCTAGGCCAGGGTTTTGAGGGGTTCCCGTTCTTTGCCAGGAATAATGGCTTAAAAGAACATATTGCCGAGTCTCCTTTAAATCCGACTCTCGAGTCCAAGGCATGGAGTACACTTGTCCTTTTAGCAGTTGCGAGGGCCAAGAGAAAAATACATTTCCTCGTTAGGTTTCTAAAGGAAGCCTGATGAGAAGGCTCGAACTTGACGGATGCGAGGAATTATAGGACCACGTCCAGATTCAAACTAGGTGGAAGTGAGGACTTTTTCTTGGAGGTCTCGAAGGACCGGATAAGATCGTGAAGATCCTTGTCCTCCGCTATCTTTAGGCCCCTGTACTAAGGACAGTGGAAAGCATGCTTCTATATCCTTAAATGTGGATACAGCCAGGCGAGATTCTTCTCTCAGAAAGAGAAGAAAATCAGCAAAGTCGGTCACAGAGGTATTGGAAGAGGAAGGTTTCTTCGACCTGTACGATTGTTGGAAGACTTCCCACTTTGATTGGAACACCCGTAAAGTTGAGGACCTGTGGCCTCTGGCGATCGCGCTAGCAGCCTTTCGCGAAAAGCCTCTTGCTCTGACGAGTCTTTCGATAGTCGAAAGGCAGTCAGGCAGAGAGCAGGGTTTAGAGAGCTCTCGAAGTGGAGTAGTCTGAGCCGATCTCTCCTTATGTGTAAGGGATCTGGGGAAGTCCTAAACTATTCCAGAACCTCTGAGAACCATTCTGAGTTGGCCAAAGGGAGCGAAAAGGGGTAGAGTCATCTCTGTAGAGGACAAGAACTTTTCCATCAATTCGCCCACCAGTTCGAATGGGGGAAAGATCTACGCCTCGCTGCCTGACCAGTTCAGTAGGAGAGCGCGAAAGCTATTACTCTCGGGTAATCTAACAAGGAGTAAAAGTTGTCCAGACTCCTGTACTGATACATGGTGAACAGGTCTAATGTGGCCTGTCTCACAGGGCCCATAGGCTTTGTCACACATTGAGATTGAGGATCCACTCCAGAGGAAGGACTTGGTTCTTCTTGCTCAACAGGTCTGCCCTCACATTCCTCTCTCTCCCTGAATTAATCTGGTAAGGAGCGAGATCCCTCTCTCCTCCGCCCAGAAGAAGGGTTCTTGTTACCTCATAAAGGGAGAAGGAATGTGTCCTCCTTGTTTCTGATGGATGTCATAGCCGCGGTGTTGTCCGAAATGACTTGGACCACCGTGTCTCTGACTTCATACTGAAACCATTTAATAATCAGAAAGATAACAAACAGCTAAAACGTGTAGAAGTGTTAAGCCGAAAGACTATAATCTGTTTGTCACCGATAGGACGGAGACGGTGACGAATTTGTTAAGGCATGTGTCTCACAAGAGAAAGTCAAATGCCTTCTAGATACCGAGGTTCCAGAAGGCAAGACATTCTCATAGTAGTTGAATCTCCGTTAAGGAGAAAACCACACTATATGCCGTAGAAGACGAAGGAGGACAGAGAAGCAACCTACTTCGTAACAGTCAAATCGAGAGAAAGATTCTAAAGATTCTGAACCCGTGCTTACCAAGGACTGAAAAAAAAAACTAACCTATTTCATTGCTGTCCTGAGATAAGTCGTTAGCTATGAAAGCGGATCGCTTTTCAGTAAAGAAAACTCCGGGAAGTGCTGCCTGCAGAACTGCTTCTCAAGAGCTGAATATAGAAAGCAGAACTGTCAATCTGGGGAACAAGCGATGTCTTCCGAAACATCTGTTAATTCCGAGTGAACAAAGAACTTGCACATCTAGGAATACAAAAAATTTCTGCAGACAATCTCCGATGTCTGAAGAAAACATTCCTCATAAGCTAGTGCGAAGCAGCGGTGGACTATTAAGACTTTGTTACAGGGCGGTAAACAGAAAAAGAAAGAGTCCAAGAAGTATCTCTGTTGAAACTATTCTAGCAATGTCGAAGGCGAAGAAACCGAATGACATACCAGATGATGTTCATTCATGTAAGCAAGAATCCCCGTTAATCAGGGACCTAAGTCTGTGATTATTGGGCAGAGATACGGTTCGGCAGTACAACATTGCAGGAGAGAGAGACGTAACAGACTGGGCACCGCGGAGACTCCGCTGGAACTGAGCTGCTATGGCAAGGACAACAGTCTCATACAACGTAAGCTCTCGCCGCCTCTTCATCCTGAGTTGCCAACTATTCCATTCTATGAAGGAATGGGTTTGGCTAGAACCATTGAGCAGAAAATACACTCGTGCAAATATATTAAAGAGAAACGGATTTCGGTAAATACAAAAGCTGAGTTGGTGTTGTCGTGACAACACCAATAGTATCAAAAATCGAAACTGGAAACTCTGTTAGGTTTGCAGTCCAATTAGGATACTCGTCGTCTCAGTTGGCATCGATAGAGCTAACTATTTATGCGTCTGCTCCTCGGATAAATCAACTGCTTAACAGAACATGTCGTGAGGGTAATATACATAGTATATTAGCAGGTTTTTGTACAGCGACTTCCATCCTACATTCTTTTCCCTACGAAGAGAGAGAGAGAGTAAGGATTGGAGATCTACCGTCTTCGTTCTCTAGTCAAGATAAAGAAGAAGAAGTTTTTCCCGAAGGAAAAAACTTCAATGTGAACCGAGACCCGAAGGTGACAGTTCAAGCTTCTTATCTTATTAGGCAGAAGACTTCATGAATACTGTCCATGAGTCTGCTTTGCCTCAAGAGCCTCAGCAAGGTAGTGACCTATGACTGAGAGTTCTTGTGGATCTGTCAAAGGGGTCTTATCCACTTAAGCGACAGAACCTTATTAGGGTCTTTGTCAATGGGGACTAACCCGCTTACATGACAAAGCCTTTTTTGGATCTTGTCAATGGGCTTACCCACTTACATGACAGAACCTTTATGATCTTGTCAATGGGGGCCAGCCCACTTACATGACAGAACATATCGAGCATTTTCGAGGTTCCCGAACATCGTAAAATTCATCGGGAATTCTTGTGTAGCTCACTGAGGACCATTGTTTCGCTTAAGTGTTACGAGATCGTAAGAAACTCGAACACTGCGAATGCCAGAAATTCCGCAGAATCTAAAGCACTCGGCGACACCCCACCGAATTCGTCAGACGATCAGCAGTGGAGGTCGTCTAGATTCCCGTATAAACTGAGGGAGGGGCACCATCCCTCCTCAAAGACTGGGCTTACGCCAGGTAGGACCCGAAGGTCCCCACTCGGCAGCGCAGTCCTGAAAACAAAGAGAAGAGACGTTTCTCCGATTAAGGGCGCCTACCAGGTAGTAAGGCAACTGCTGAGAAGATCGCTTGGTAGGCGCACAAGCGCCTGCAAGGAGAGGAGAGCCTGATTGGGGAGGCAGGTTCTCGCTCATAAGGAGAGGGGCTTCTGTCCTAGTAAGAGCGGTCGAAAGACGGCGATCTTCGGTCTGGCCCCTCGCGCCTGGAAGAAGCCTCGCAGACGGAAGGAGCAGTGCTGCTGGGAAGCGCCTCTCTCCTAACAGGCGTCTCGTGTCCGATCGGGACATCGAGGAAGGGGATTCTTCATCGGAAATATCCTCAAGTTCTTGCCTCATCTTGATGGGGGGATCGCGATCAACAGAAGGTGAGCGTTTATTCTGAGAGGAGTCACCTGTTATATCAGTCCTTTGTTCTCTTGGAGAAGGGCTTCTTCTAAGTAGCTGGGAGAGTCTGGAAGGTGTCTCATGTCCGCCCTGACAAAGGCGACGGCCGCCTGTGCGACATCTTGCGCCTTTGTCACGGTCATCGACACTTCCAGAAACTCGTTTGCGTCTAGAAGAATGCTCTATCTCGGAAGGCAAAATGTCTGGCGCCTCACGCCTGGATGAAGGTTCGCGTCCGGAAGGAGACTTGCGCCTGGCTGGCGCTTTGCGTCTGGAAAGCGGCTCGTGCCTGGACAGAGCCTCGCGCCTGGCTGGCGGCTCATCTGGCTGTAGCCTGGCGACTCGCGCCTTGCTGGCGCTTCACGCCTGGAAAGAGCCTCGCGCCTGGCTGGCGCTACGCGGCTGGAAAGCGGCTCGTCTGGCTGTACGCTGGTGCTTGGCTGGCGACTCGTGCCTGGGCGAAGCGGAATCGGACGAAGAGAAGCACTCTCTCTGGATGCCTTTGCAACGGCGATCCCTGGCAGTCTGGGAAAAGACAGATCCTGCCGAAGGGGCGCCTGATCGGTGGGGATCCTCCACAACCTCCGTAAGGCTTTCGACATTCCTCCTCCTCTGGGCCTGGGAGTTTGGAAGAGGTCTAGGCCTAGGAGCGTTGCAGAGCCGACCAGACGCCCCCTCCACTACACTGGGAACACTGCACAGAAATCTTTCACAGCACTCTTACCTTCCATTGCAAGCAACTGCAATTTCATCCTGCGAAACTCGGTATTCATGCCAGAAAAATCAGTAAGTGTTAAATAACTACGCAACTATACTTCAGTAATGAAGGTTATCTAAGGAATTAAATCATATCAAAAGTTTCGTAATAATGACTGTCATTCAGTAAAATTATACAGTACGTAAAAATGACTCATACAAAAGAGCTGTATACATCCACTGTAATACAGCAAATTTACTATAATACAGCAAATTCAATGCATACAGCAAATGTATACCGTCATTATTACGAAAGTTTCGTAATAATGACTGTCAATCAGTAAATGTAAACAGAACAATAATTGACTGTACAAAAGAGCTGTAGTTTCATAAAAAACAAAAATCAATTCTACAGTGTGAGGATCTACCGAACAGCTCGTTCGGTAGTCTAACGATATACAGGCGGTCCCCGGCTTACGACGGTTCCGGCTTACGACGTTCCGACGTTACGACGCTTTTTCTTAAATATTCAATGGAAAATCCGTCCTGGGTTACGACGCTTGTTCCGAGGTTACGACGCTAACGCTTCCGACGCTCCGAGTTAACGACGCTTTTAAAAAACGCATGCTATGATAAAAATCCTTTATGGTTTAGCACAGTATATAATAAAAATATGTTTTTGGTTACGTTACAACAAAAATTTTGAGGTTATGATGATTTTCGACCCTTTTTTTTTTGTATTTTTTAAATTTTTTTAGTGACGCCGCATATGCGGAACTAGTTTGCGAGCGAATGAATACACTAGCTTGGGATGCGCAGTTTAAAACAGTCCAAAAGCGCAAATAATGAAAAAATCATTGCTTGTTTCCAGTACATAATTAAAAAAACTAAGTTTCTGGTTAGATTACAACGCAAATTCCAAGGTTTCGACGTTTTGTTATGCTTTTTAACGATACCTCATACGCAGAACTAGTTTTTGAGCGGAGGCGCATAAATTAATTTACGCTATTAAACTGTATGGTAAATTGACCAAACAACGACCTCGAACGGCCGAGGACGCTAAGCGTAACAATACCAAACAACGCCAATTCAATCGCGTGCCTGCCTGAAGTTCAGTCGGTTGTGTGCTAATACGTTGCTGATTTTCCTTGCCATTTTCACGAATTTACAATGGCTCCTAAACGCCAAAGTACTTCCTCCGATGATAGGTCATCCAAGAAGAGGAAGGTCATCACGATGGAGGTAAAATATGATGTGGTGAAGCGTTCGGAGAAGGGAGAAACTAACACCGAAATAGGCCGTTCTCTAGGCTTGAGCAGGACCACGGTGGTAACCATTGTGAAAGACAAGGAACGTATTCTGAAGCACGTTAAGGATGCTGCACCGATGAAGTCAACGGTGATAAACGAGAAGCAACGTAGCCAGAGCATTGTTGAAATGGAGAAGCTCCTGATGATACTGGCTGGGAGGACCAGAACCAGCGAACGTGTTGTTTCCGGTGAGCTTAAATGGTGATCCAGGAGAAGGCTAGAGCGCTGCATGAGGCAGTAGTGAAAAAGTTTGGCGAAGGCAGTGCTGGTGGTGAATTTTCCGCGAGTAGAGGTTGGTTTAACCGTTTTAAGGCTCGTGCAAATTTGCATAACGTGAAGCTGCAAGGTGAAGCTGCTAGTGCTGATAGCGAAGCAGCAGGTAGTTTTCCTGGTGGTTTGGCCGAGATAATTAAGGATGGTGGTTACACGGCTGACCAAGTCTTTAATGTGGATGAGACTGGATTATTTTGGAAAAGAATGCCAAATCGAACGTACCTTTCCAAGGAGGAGAAGTCAGCACCTGGCCATAAAAGCCTGGGGAAAGGAAAGCGACTGACTTTGCTGTTTGGGCCGGGCCAATGCAAGTGGTCGATTTGAAACTGAAGCCCTTGCTGGTGTATTTGGCCGAGAATCCCAGGGCTTTCAAGGGCATTTTCAAGAGTCAAACTCCCTGTGATTTGGCGAAAATCAAATAAGAAGGCTTGGGTTACCTTGATCGGTCTTTCGAAGATTGGTTCAATGGACCCATTTCGTGCCAGCAGTGGAACGTATTGACTTCGAAGGGTCTGCCTTTAAGGCCCTCTTAGTCCTGGACAATGCCCCTGGTCACCCTTCAAATTTGAGCGACATGCACCCTAATGTGAAGGTGGTGTACCTCCCACCCAATACCACATCGCTGATTCAGCCAATGGACCAGGGGAGTAATAGCTAATTTTCAAGGCTTACTACCTTAGAAGGACCATACGTTTTGCTTTGAGGGCCCATAGAAGCTAACAAGGAGTTGACACTGAAGCAATTCTGGAAGGGCTACAACATTGCTGATGCAGTGAAAAATATTGCAAAGTGCTTGGGACGAGGTGAAGACGACCACTTTAAATGGGGCCTGAGAAGAAACTGTGTCCACAGTTTGGGTGCACAGTTTTGAAGGCTTTGACCAGGCAGAAGACGTCGAGACTGTGACGAGGAAGATCGTAGGGCTAAAGCAAGAGGCTGAAACTAGATCTTGAACCTGATGATGTAAACAGAGCTGGCATCCCATGGAGAGGAATTGTCAGCAGAGGACCTGCTTGAACTTGAACAGCAAATGATTGAGGAAGAGGAGCCGGCACCAGAGCCAAAAGCCAGGTCATTAACTGTGAAAGGCTTGTCAGAGGGTTTTACTCATCTGGAGAGAGCCTTGGCTTCTTTTGAGGCAGAAGACCCTAATGTTGCCAGGTTTGACAAAATAAAACTTTCTACAAGGAGACCCTGAAGGAGAAGCAGACGAAGAGAAGTGTGCAGTCCAGGCTTGACACTTTCTTTCACAAGTCTCCAGTACCACCACCTCCCACTCCTAGTCCTGGTAAGGAATTCTGAACTGTTTTACCAATTTATGTGTTTACATAGTGTACATATAAAATGTGTTAATTTTTTAATGTAACAACTAAATGTAAGAGTAAATTGTAACTTGATTAATTTTCATCATTTGTAATTTTATTGCAGAATGTGACAGTTCCAGACTCCCCCTGTACTACCTGTTGAGTTCCAGATCTCCCTGTACTACCTGTGACAGTTCCAGATCTCCCTGTACTACCTGTGACAGTCCAGACATCCTAGTACCTGGACCCTCTGTAGCAGCCCGTCCACCTGTACGTGTACAATCAGGTAAGCAATTTCATTTTTCTCATTTTCATGTTGGAAATTGTTTACACCCTACATACATACGTACACTAACTTACATAGTGGTACAATGTGATGTTGCATAACCTTATTATTTTTTTTTCATTTCAGACACCTTTGATAGTGACAGCGACCCAGATAACCCTGAGCCTTTCCATGGTTTTGATAACTCGCCCTATTCATCAGGTAAGGAATCCTTAACAAATTTGTATAAAATGTTTTATAAATTGCTACAGTTACATCCACCTTATATTTATGTACCCTATCATTCTTTCCAGATCTAGATGTTCCCTCATCAGAGCCCAAATCAGTTGATACGAGTAGTATCACCTCTCCAGAGCCCAAATCAGTTGATACGAGTAGTATCACCTCTCCAACTCCTTCAGGTAAAAGAATTCTTCATATTTTATATTGTACAAACGTATTACACACTACATATGTCAAACAGTAATAACATGTGCAGTAGTTACAGCAGTAACTCTATCATTTTATATATTTTTTATCATTCCAGACTCCCAAGCACCTGCCCATCCCACTCCATAGCCCAGCCACCCACTCATCTACCATATGCCCATCCCAGTAAGCAAGCCAACCACTAGAATTTGGTAAGGACATTTTTTTTTTTATTAATGTTTTATTATTACATATGTAATAACCATGTTATGTATGTAACATACATACTATAATCATATGTACATTATCATTCCAGACTGGCATGCACCTGTGACTTACATAAACCAGACCTCTACATAGCCTACATTGCTCATTTTGCTGAAGGTAAGAATTCTCAGTTGTGTTTAATGTTTGCATACGTACAATAAATTTGTACACCTAAGTGGTTACATACTGTCCTTTAATAATTAATTCTTCATTCCAGACTGCCCATCATCCTAGCCTGTTATCTGTGATAAACAAGCACACTGAAGTTAGGCTTTGGAATGCATCCTTATCAATGAATGCTCTACACCTCCACCTCCATCTCCCACAACCTAGGTAACAGCTTTGAGACTCACTAAAAGTTGGTAAGTTATGTAAGGAATTTCTAAATTAAGTTTTATACTACATGTTATATGTGATATTAAACCACTGTATGGTGCCTATTACTGTATGTAACTTACTCTGCATAGAGGACTTACTGACAAAATTATTTTTTGTACATTCCAGAGTCCCCTGAATGATGTAGGCTATGGGGCCACATAAGACTTTGTCCATCCAGGGTTACATAGCACGACAACTTTAAACTAAAAGTAAGGAATTAATTAACATACATTAACTCTTTTAGTACTCTTGATATATCTACAGTAATTAACATATTGCATTCACGACTTTCTGTAGTGTATATTTTGTACACTAATTTTGTTACTTTTTCCTTCCAGAACCAACATTTTTCACACAACTCCAGGTTGTTACTAACAAATTACAAGTGTCATCAAGGGATAACTACAAGTAGAAGCACCATTTTTGGATGGAAAAAACCCTTCAGGAAAGTATACGTATCAAATGTAACATGTAGTGTAACAAAGTATGAACAGTAAGGTTTTTACATTCAGTATTACATGCGTACATAACTTTTTTTTTACAGGAATTTCCAACCAAGTTTGATTATGTACATACATGTTATAAACCACTGTATGTATGGTTAATGTATGTAACTTACTAAACATACATAAATGACTTAACTTTGATACTTTTTTGGTACATTCCAGAAACCCAGGACCCCCTCCATGATGCAGGCTATGGGGCCACATAAAACTTTGTCCAGGGTTACATAACATAGCATGACAACTGTAAACTACTACTACAGTACTAAAGGTAAGGAATTATACATAGTAATTAACATACATTAAGTAAGTTTTATACTAAAAAAAAGTGACCAAGATCTCTCACATGGGATAAGTGATCAAGGTCCCTCATGGAATTACGTACACTCCCTGCTGAACAGGGGGTGTAGACCAATCATTTACAACATGCATACCAGTTGATATTAAACCACTGTAAGGTGCATATTACTGTATGTAACTTACTATGCATAGAGTACTTACTGACAAAATTATTTTTTGTACATTCCAGAACCCCCTGAATGATGTAGGCTATGGGGCCACATAAGACTTGTTCATCCAGGGGTTACATAGCACGACAACTTTAAACTAAAAGTAAGGAATTAATTAACATACATTAACTAAGTTTTTATACATGTTATATATGTGATATTAAACCACTGTATGGTTGCCTAACATTACTGTATGTAACTTACTATGCATAGAGTACTTACTGACATAATTATTTTTTGTACATTCCAGAACCCCCTGAATGATGTAGGCTATGGGGCCACACAAGACTTTGTTCATCCAGGGTTACATAGCACGACAACTTTAAACTAAAAGTAAGGAATTAATTCACATACATTAACTTTTTTACTCTTGATATAACTCAAAGTAAGGAATTATAAACTAAAAGTAAGGAATTAATTAACATACATTAACTCTTTTACTCTTGATATCTATAATTTACATATTGCATTCAGGACTTTGTGTAGTATTTTGTACTAATTGTGTTATACTTTTACCTTCCAGAGCTACCAGACTGGGATTTTAGTGTACTCCAGGATGTACTACCAAAGGATTACATAGTGTATAGTGTATAATCTAACCTAAGGATTAAGTGTATTAGTGTATATTAAAGTCAACTAAGGACTCAGTAATACTTCAAGATTGTGCTTTATAGTGTCACAAGAGTATAATAAAGAATATATACCTTCAAGAACCATCCTTTGGCATTGAAATAACCACACTACACATCATGCAATACTTGCATGTCACACAGGTAAGGTCTCTTTAACTTTTTATTAGTTTAAGGCATATTTCCAAGTGTCGTTCCGGCTTACGACGATTTTCGGCTTACGACGCGCCTCAAGAACGGAACCCCCGTCGTAACCCGGGGACTGCCTGTACATTCAATCACATAAACTAACGACAGTACTAGCGACTGACGCAAAAAAAGAAAAAACAAAAAAGATAATAATGCGTATGCCAAGCCGAAGATCCAATACGTCACCAGGAGGCAAAGGTCGGGTTAGTAAGAGGGGTTGCCCTCGCATGGGGGGGGGACAGACAAGCCCCACTCCGAACGAACGGAAGACCCCGAGTACAATTGAATGTCGGGGTACCTCGTCCCCTCCTCTACGCTCGACGGATTGGGCGAAGAGAAGGAACGAGAAACGCCCCCCCCCCCCCCCCCCCCCCCCACCCACACACACACACAAGGGGAAGGAGCCATACGCAGAAGCTGAGATGGCAGCAGGAAGGAAGACGACATGTCAGTGACCAAGGGCGTCGCTGGAGAACCCTCCGAGGACTCCCTGGCAGGCTTGCGTCGCTTCCTCCTACCCTCAAGAGCACCCACTGCTCCTACGACCAAGAATTACACAAATCACAGGGCTCGGCCCGAGAGTACATATTTGCGCCCTCAGCACCGAGCACACAATTCATGAGGATCCACTTCTGGAAAGGAGCGGAAGGCCCCACACTTACGACCCTCCACACCAAGGCAAACTCTGCGGCTGATGGGGGGGCGTGGGAACGTCTCCAGCACACGGGAATCCAATACAAAGTCAATAATAAAATGACAATTTGTCGAAAATTGCATTTTTCCTAACTATACAAACCTGAGGTCCTTTAACAATAGGAAGGTAACTAGCGGCAGCTGGGACGGTCGTAAGCTTCGAACAAGGGGAGAACGGTAGTTAACTGCTTGTCCGATCGTGCGCGCGCCTGCGCGCCCGAGAGGTGAAGAATCACTTTTGCTTTAGGCCCATGCAAAAAGTGCAGAGTGAGGGGTGGCATGAGTGGGACTATATGTAAAGGACTCAGGTTTGTATAGTTAGGAAAAATGCAATTTTCGACAAATTGTCATTTGTTTCCGATACGTATACAAACCCTCGGTCCTTAACAATAGGAAGACTCATTCTTCTTGGTGGGAGGAATCTGAGTCTTTTTTGGTGAACAGACTGGTGTTCGTCCAACCCTGGAGTGCCTCCCTGGTCGTAAGAGCAGGGGAGGGATCCAAACCTCTGTCCGATTGATCGGGGTGTGCACCGCAGGATCAATGGTCAGACCTCTGGGCCAAGTACTAAGAGAGAGGCAAGCGTATCTCTTCGTACCAGCAAGCAAGAACTTGTTCCTGTTTTTTGCAAGAGACAATCATAAAATGATGGGTTTGTCTCAAATTGGCATCCACTTCCTCCCCCTTGTTGGAGGAAGTGGTGGCTATGTTTACTCCTATCCCTACTGAAAGGGATAGGATGGAGGTGCTCTATTGAGTAGCTCACCTGCATCTCGTCCTTCCCACCCAGCAGGGTGACGACCGTGTTTCTCTACCCAGAGGTAGAGGGAAGAAAAAGATGGGAAGAGGAGCAGTCACACTCTCATTCCTCATCCATTCTTACGGTCACACCAGGACTCGATGCTGTTCAGCCAGCGAGGGTCTGGGGTTAACTACACAACGTGTTGAGCAACCACCACGGTTCCCAAGGAAAAAAAGATCCAAGGAACTGTGGGCAATATCCCGAAGGTAGAAGGAGGTGCATGCGGTCCTGTTGGACCAGGCGCCTGCCTTCATTACCTGCGCCACGGAGAAGTTCTTGCGGAACGCGAGAGAGAATGAGAAGAGGCGTCCACACTCATCCTGGGTGTCGAGTTTCTTCAGACAGCTCCGTCGCGCCTTCACAGGACAAAGCAGCATAGCCTTCGTATCGGAGGCGGTGAAGTCCATTAGGGAGGGTATTGTGAAGGACTCGAACCAATCGTCAGTTACCGAAGGGTTCTGAGTCTTCGCTACGAAGATCGGTACGAAATCGAGCGTCACAAATCCCCATCCCTTTGTGCTTGACTTTTCAGAGAAGTCGTGCAGTACCTAAGACGAAAAGAAGGGGATAGTCATATGACCTATCCCTCTTCTCGACTTTGGTTATGTACAGTACTCATACTGACAAGCTATTAAGACGAAGTAATGATTGCTCTGGAACAAACCGAACTAAGTCCACAGCATAGTTCGTAAACTGACTCGGGCGCTCTGAACAGCTGCCGACTGACTGGTTCGGAATCAGTAGAGGCAAGTTGTCCAAGCATCCCGGGTAAGTCACGTGACCTTCGCCGTTTAAAGAGTTATGCTGAGAGACCAAACAAATAAAATATTTGTTAGTCACCTATGCCGGACGGCGCGGCGATGATTCTCTTAATGCATAAGCTCAAAAGGCGAAAGTCAATGCCTTCAAAAGACCGAGGTCCCTGATGGCAAGAAAATCTCATAGACGTTGAAATCTCAGCTTAAGGAGACAAACACTATGTGACGTTGAAGACGAAGGTAGGCAATGAATGCAACCTACGTCTTCCAGCTGAATCGAGAGAAGGAATCTCAAGATTCTAAACCTGTGCTTACAAATGACTGAAAAACGCTAACCACCATTTCATTGCTGTCCGGTGTGCAATGAAAGCGGGGCGTTCTTCAGTAATGAAACACAGGGGAGTGCCGCCTGAAGAACTGCTTCTCATGGGCGCTGAACGTTTGGAAGTAGAGCTGGCAGGTGTGGGAGTAGGCGATGTCTTTCAATACATCTGCTAATCCGGGTGAACAATGAACAATTGCACACCTCCGAATACAAGATATTTTGAGGACAAACTCAGATTCGCAAAAATCATTCGCATTATCGATATACGATGCAGCAAGAGACTATTACAGAATTCTGTACCGTGCGGTAAACAGAAAGATGAGAGTCGAATAGATATCTCTGTTAAAATTCTCGCAATACCGAAGACGATGAATACTAGCCGTCACAGCAGTAGGTGGTCATTCCTGTATGCGAGAATCCCTGTTAATCAGAGACTTAAGTCCGTGATTGTTGGGCAGAGATACGGTTGGTATTCAATCAAAGCAGGTGAGAAAGACATAACCAACCGTCCATCTCAAAGCTGGCAGCTGGTACTGAAATGCCTCGGGCGGCATTCAATACGCAGTAGCTGTCGCTGACGGTCGTCATCCTGAGTTGCCAAGTAATCCTTTCCACGAAGGAATGCGTCGGCTAGAACCACCGAGCATAAAAAGATATGCTCGAGCAATTATATTTATGCGAAACGAATTTCGGTAAATATTAAAAGCTTAAATGGTGTTGTTGTGACAACACCATAAGTATATAAAATTGAAACTGGAAACTCCTGGGAGGTTGCAGGCAACCCGAGTTGCAGTTCAATTAGAATACTTTTCGTCTAAGTCGCAAATCCGTAGAATAACCAGGATATGCGCTACCCCTCGGACCATTCAACTGCTTTAGCAGAATCATGTCGCCGAGGTTAATATAAACGTAGTATATTTGTAGGATTCTGAACAATGATCTCCATCCTAAATTCTTTCCTTCAAGAAAATAAAAATAAGGATTGGAGATCGACCACCTTCGGTCTCTATCAAAGAGAGTGAAGAAGTCTTCCTCGAAGGAAAGCTTCAATGGTGAACAGAATACTAAGACGATAGTTCAAGGCCAAACGTGGATTATTCCCACCCGTTCCGTTCTTCTCTATTCCAGGGTTACGCCTATGTTGAGATATCTTCTTTCAGCAGGCAGTCTTCTTCCTTAATGTGATCCAGGAAATTCGAGCATAGGCGAGGTTCCCGATTATCGTGTAACATATCGGGGATTCTCGTCTCGCTCACTTTGGACCGTGGTCTCGCCTAAGTGTTTGGAGATCGTAAGAAACTCTAACACTCTGAATGCGCTAGAAAGTTCCGTAGAATTCTAAGCAGTCTGCGAAACCCCCACCGAATTCGTCAAACGATATCGGCTGGTGGTTCCTCTCGATTCCCGTAGAAATCGAGAATGGGGTGGGGCAGGATCCCTCCTCAACGACCGGGGCTTACGTCAGGTAGGGACCCGAAGGTCCCCCCTCCCCGGTAGCGCAGTGCCCCAACGTGGAATCCTACAGAGAAATCTCTGTAGGATCCCTCCCCTTTCCCTCGTAGCCGTAAGGAGAGAGGGAATGGGGGAGGAATTGGATAACTCGCTCGCCTTCCCAGTGGAACTAGCAGTTGGAGAAGAGTAGGAGCAGCCATCGCCTTGCGGCGATGGCCTCTCAGAGTCTGGGAAAAACGTATCGTCAGGAGAAAACGTTTTCCCGAGGAGGGTTACGAACTCTCACTGTAGGTAAGGGTCTGCCGCCACTGTGAACGTCGTCTGGGTGGGGCGGGGCTGATCGACACCTGACAGGAGAGCCCCGATACCGTCTTCCGAATCATTCCAGTCCTCGTCGAGGTCGAAACCTCTCAGGAGGACCGAAGAAGTATATTTAAATACGGTGTCTGAAGACACGTAGAAACGCCACTGTCGCAGTAGAGGAGGTGGAAGTAGCTTGATCGACCGGCCAGAACTGAGGAGAGCCTTCTTGTCCGGATACGGAGACGAGAGACTCTGGTTCAAGACAGAATCGGCAAGCTCCGATCGCGGCAAACCCACCGTCGGTTTGGGTTCCCTCTCGGGCCCCAAAACGACTCGAGCAGAGACATGGGCTCTGCTGGTGGGAGCGGCGATCCTTCCCCCAGGTCGTTGTGCTGACGAATCAGTGCAATAACCTGGGCAAAGTTACTCTGAATCTCGGAAGTTACAGCTGTCTTAGAGGAGTAGGACCATCCAGTCCCTCAAAAACCAAGGCAGCAGCTCCCAGGACCCTCCTCCTTCCAGAAGAAGGACCAGCAACAGATCCCTGACGGTTGCCTCCAATCACTTGCGGCTACGTCCTGGTTGGTTCCTACGACCATACCTGGCACGTGCGGCGTCGTCGACGGGATCGTGAGCGGCGCATCTCTCACGATCACTCCTATATACCTCGCTCTTCCTGGCGTATGCCGAGGAAGTTGAAGGTATCGGAGAGACAGAACTGACGCTACCCCCTCCCCCCCCTGACTGTCGCCTCCAATCACTTGCGCGTACGTCCTGGTGGTCCTAAGACCATACCTGGCACGTTGCGGCGTCGTGAAGGGATCGTGGGAGTCGGCGAACCTCCTTCACGATCACTCCTAAAGCTTACCTCGCCTTTATTCCCGGATGTAGCCCAGAGGAAGTTGAAGGTAGTGGAGAGACAGACCTGACGCTCCCCCCCCGCTCGCTGGCAGGACCAGCGTACGTGGGGGGCTGCAGCCGATCACCAACCCGCGGTGGGGATCGATCTGCAGGCCTGGCCGTGCCACTCACCTGTGGCGAGCGGCTCGACTGAGCACGTCGACCCCGGTCCCGTGCGTTCAGACGAGCTGCTGCTGGTCCACCGTATCCGCCCGGTCCCTGTGGGAGCAGCGGTCAGGTGACCTGCAGAGCTCACTTTCGCGGTGAGACCGGTGAGCGTCCTCGCGGCACGTCAAACCGCTGGTACCAGCCGAGGTTGGTACCGTCGGTCGAGGGGACCTGGGGGACCTCTTCCCAGCCTCAACCCGTGGCCGGTCAGAGACCGTCACGTCCACCGAGGTACCGGCTGGTCGCTACGAGAGCGGCCGCTGGCCTGGCGAGAGTCACCTGAGCGGCTCTGACAGTCTTCTGCTCCGTGCCTCGGTCATGACGCTGAGCGAACTCAGGCGTCTAACTTTGGCTGCACGGTCACCCGAAGGAGACCGTACACTCGGAAACTTCTCGCGGGAGAGAAAACCGAGCCGGTACCTGGCTTAGCAGCAGAGCTTGCCAAGACCAGGCGAGGGTGTACCAGCGGTAGCCAGCACACCTTGCCCCCGTCCCCGTTCTTCTTCTTCTCAGAAGGGGAGACGGGCCCCGTTCCCGAAGGAACAGGAGGACCAGCAGAAGAACCCCCCCCCCCCCGTCACACCGGAGTGTGACGAGCCTTCGAGTTCCCGAAGGAGTCTTCTTAGTGGGAATATAACAAACCCGGTACCACTTGTCGCTGCGAGAGCGGCCGCTGGCCTTTGAGAGTCCATCCTGGGCGTTCTCGCCAGCCTTCTGCTCCGTGCCGTGGTCTTGGCGCCGAGCGAACTCTGGCGCCGAAACTTTGGCTGCACGGTCTCCCGAGGGAGAGCGTACACTCGGGATCTCCCGCGAACGAGAGACCGAGCCGGAACCTGGCGTAGCGGCATCGCCGCTAGCACCAGGCGAGGAAGTACCAGAGCTAACCGATACTCCTCTGGTCCCCCAAGTCTATCTCTTCCTTACGGAAGGGGAGACGGGCCCCGCTTCCCGAAGGAGCAGGAGGACCAGCAGAAGGACCCCCCGTCCCACCGAGGTGGGACGGGCCCTTAGAAGTTCCCGAAGGAGACTTCTTAGGGGGGGGGGGGCAGCCTTCTTCTTCTTCGGCTTATGGGCCTTAGAAGTCGAAGGGGAAGAGGCAGCAACAGACGAAGACGAAGATGACACCTTCCTCTTCTTCGTCAGCTCACGCAGGACAGTCGTCAGGTCCTCCATCCAGGCCGGAGTCGGGCCTATTGCCGAAGCAAACACGGCCCGACTGCACCTGTCCGGAAGGACCTGGGACTGGGGAAGACACACCATGGGCAGGACCAGCATGGACAGGCGCAGGAACCAGGAGCTACAGGAACAGCAACCAGCTCAGGAGCGGCAGGAACAGCGGCAGCGGTAAACACAGAAGGGACAGCCAAGCCAGTAGCGGGAACCACATCAGCGACAGGTACGGCAGGCCCAGCCATCGCCTCGTAGAATCATCGGCAGCCAGCGGGACCTGGTACTGGCGGCCGATCTAGGGGCGAGCTGCTGGAACAGCTGAAGTCTGGGGCAGGCAACACGAAGAAAAGACAGGCGGCGGCGGCATACCCCTCCTCGGTACGGCGGCGACCGGCCCTAGAAGCGGCAGACGGCGTCACCGACACAGCATGGGGAGTGTAGACCAGCGGGGGGAAGCAGCATAAGCGGCCGTGAAGGTTGTAGTGGAGACCACTCCAAGGTCACCGCCCCAGACCTCGCTAGACGCTGCAGCAGATCGTGGATGCTAGGCACGCCCTGCAGCCGCAGTGGCCCATACCTGTCCAAGGTCGTCTCCCACGGATGTAGCACCTGCGGTAGCACAGACAGATTAGTAAGAGGGGTTCCCTCACGCACGGGGGGGGAGACATGCCCCACCCCGAACGGAAGGGAGACCCCAAAAACAAAATACGAGGAAGCTGAGCGGGGGGGCAGGAAAGAAGACGAAGAATCGGATACCAAGGGAGTCGCGGGAGAGCTTTCCGACGACTTCCTGGCAGACCTTCGCTTCCCCTACCCCCGCACAGCAGTGAAAAGTAATATGAAAATTAAACAGAATACTGCACTTGCGATTCACTTCATAGAACTTAAAGGGGGAAAGATCAATTCCCGGGTAAGAGCGGAAACTTGATCCATAATATGATGCTATCATAAATATATATGAAAATGAACCATACCGCACTTGCTATTTTCACTTTCACAGCAATAAATTCGTAAGGATAATTCCCGGGTAAGCGCGGAAATTGATCCAAAATTAAATTTGATGCAATTAATAAATGAAAATGAAAAGAAAACTGCATTGCGAATCCACTTTCATTGCATTCTATTCATACAAAATAAGAGGTTCGTGCCGAGCGCAATCAAGCTCTCGGCAACGAACGCACAGGGCAAAAAATATAATGAAAAGAGTACTTACATCTTTCAATTACACACTTTCGCCCAAAATACATGACTCGGCGCGAGTGCGCCCGCCCTCGGCACCGAGACATAATTCAAGGGTTCAATTCATGAAAAGAGCGGAAATCGCCGTCTCTACGGTGATAGCTCCATGTTGATTCATAATTAAGTAATGAAAATGAAAACAGTGTACTTACAGTTTCATTTTCAAGTCAAACAAACCATTAGTAGAAAACACAATATAAACAAAGCATACGACGATGAAGCGGGCAGAGAGCGATGACGAACACGTCCTTCACACCCGCGGCCGAAAGCAAAAGTGATTCTTCACCTCTCGGGCGCGCAGGCGCGCGCACGATCGGACAAGCAGTTAACTACCGTTCTCCCCTTGTTCGAAGCTTACGACCGTCCCAGCTGCCGCTAGTTACCTTCCTATTGTTAAAGGACCGAGGGTTTGTATTACGTATCGGAACAAATACAAAGCACGTCTTACAGTATTTTACCATACACACAAAGCAAACCAAGTTTGAGAAGATACAAAGCGTACGACGATAGCGGGCAGAGAGGCGAACAACACCTCTGTCTCCGTCGGCGGCCAAAAGCAAAGTGGATCTTCACCTCCCAGTAGCGTGGTGCGTGGACTGTCAGACAAGCAGTTAACTACCGAACTCCCTTGTTTGAAGCTTACGACCGGTTCCAGCTCCCACAAGTTACATTCTCATTGTAATGGACCAATGGTTCGTATTCATCGGAACAAATTTAAAATAATTTTTATGACAGAATATTTAAAAAAAAATTGATTAGATTTTATTAGACATCAGTTGAAACAACAAAATCAAGATGTGGTATAATAAATTTAAAATGTACTGATCTGAACACTTAACAAAAAACAGAGAATAAACAAACAAATTTTTTTTGGTATAATAAGTTTGAAATGTCATTGATAATAAATTTGTCTAAACAATTTTTATAAATTTCCCTGATAAAAATTAACCACTTTTATTTTTAATACATATGGGGAAAATCTCTCAGCACAGCTGGATCCGGTTAAAAATAGAACAAGGTTTGGTGGCATAAGTGTATAGGGCCTACCTCTTCTCCCCTTCGCATACACTGTGAATCGCCAGTTACGTCTCAAACAGCCTTCAAGTAAGACATATGCTGCCATTTCTATAATACAAGCCAATTTTCTAAGCACTTCCTGTTCCTTGTATCCCTTGGAATTCAGTTCTTTTTTATTATTTTTTGTTTGTGTGTTGTGATATACAGTAATACCACGAACTTGCACGAGGACAGGTTCCAGACTCCCTCGTGCATGGGGAATTTTTGTGTAAGTTTGACATGCTCTCTAAAAATGCTAATATATGCTGACTTCTTGAGTTTAAACACTAAATATGACCCTAATCAGGCTCCCTAAATATTAAGCTAACTTTTAAATGAAATTAATGTTACTGTAATTTCATGTAAAAGTTAGCTTAACCCTTAAACGCCTATTGGACGTATTAAACGTCGACGTAAATTGTCTGCTGAGTGCCAATTGACTTATGAAACATAGACAAAAAAATTTTTTTTTTAATTCACGGAAAAAGTTATAGGCCTACTTGGCAAAAACTTTTGAATCACGCACCTTGAGGGATGCTGGGAGTTCACGGATCAAGCTGTTGTTTTGTTTACAATCATTACCCAGGCGCGCAAGCGCAAATTTCTTTCTTCTCGCACTAAAAAGCATCAGCGACACCTCTCAGAAATTATTTCGTCACTTTGACATAATTTTTGCACCATTTTATATTAGCCGTTACAGTTCTATATATGAAAAATGTGCGCAATTTTATGTAGAATACAACAATAAACAACTCATGGTTGTAGCTTTTATCAGTTTTGAAATATTTTCATATAAATAACGATAAGTGCCAAAATTTAAACCTACGGTCAAATTTGACACTACCAAAATGGTCGAAAAATGCAATTGTAAGCTAAAACTCTTATATTCTAGTAATGTTCAATCATTTACCTTCATTTTACAACAAATTGGAAGTCTCTAGCACAATATTTTGATTTATGGTGAATTTATGAAAAAAAACTTTTTCCTTACGTCCGCTCTGTAACTTCCGAAAAATCAGACATTTTTTCGTCCAATTGTCGTAATGTTTGCACTGTTTTATATTACCCGTTACACAAAGTTTTATATATGAAAATGTGTGCAATTTCATGTAGAATACAACAAAAAACAACCCATGGTTATAGTTCTTATTACTTTTGAAATATTTTCCTATAAATAACGATGTGCCAAAATATCAACCTTTGGTCAACTTTGACTCGACCGAAATGGTAGAAAAACACAATTGTAAGCTAAAACTCTTAAATTCGAGTAATATTCAATCATTTACCTTTATTTTGCAACAAATTGAAAGTCTCTAGCACAATATTTCGATTTATGTTGAATTTATGAAAAAAACTTTTTCCTTACGTCCTAGCGGTAACTCTTCCAAAAAATCATAAATTTTTTTGTCCTATTGTCGTAATGTTTGCACCATTTTATATAAACCATTACATAAAGTTTTATATATGAAAATGTGTGCAATGTCATGTAGAATACAAAAAAAAAAAAAAAAAAAAAACCATGGTTGTAGCTTTTATTAGTTTGGAAATATTTTCATATAAATAATGATGTGCCAAATTTCAACCTTCTGTCAAGTTTGACTCGACCAGAATGGTCAAAAACCACAATTGTAAGCTAAAATTCTTACATTCTAGTAATATTCAATCATTTACCTTTATTTTGCAACAAAATGGAAGTCTCTAGCACAATATTTTGATTTATGGTGAATTTTTGAAAAATACTTTTTCCTATGTCCGTGCGGTAACTGCCGAAAAAAATCATAAATTTTTTCGTCCGATTGTCGTAAGGTTTGCACCATTTTATATTAGCCGATACATAAAGTTTTATATATGAAGATGTGTGCAATTTCTTGTAGAATACAACAAAAAACAACCCATGTTTGTAGCTTTTATCAGTTTTGAAATATTTTTATATAAATAACGATAAATAGAAGAAATTCGACCTTCAACTTATAACTCGACCGAAATGGTCGAAAACTGCAATTGTAAGCTAAAATACTTACAGTCTAGTAATATTCAATCAATTACTTTCATTTTGCAACAAACGGGAAGTCTCTAGCACAATATTTCGATTTATGTTGAATTTTTTAAAATAACTTTTTTTTATGTCCTCGTATTACGAATTCATGCATCACATTGTGATATTATTTTCCCTGTGTTGCTTTGATTGTTTTACAATTTGGTATATACCAAAATTATTGCAATTTAGTGTACAATACAACGAAAAAATAATTCACCCATTAGCTTTAACCGTTTTGCTCACAGCGCAATTTGTATACAATTATATATGAAATTTTTTTTCGTGCTGTCATATATTCCAATATTTATATAATTATATTTTTTTTTCATTTCTGATTGTTGCATACTAAACTTCAGGCAATGACAAAAAAAGGAGCCAAAAATTAACTCTTAATCTTGAAAATGAAGCGGGCTGTGATTTTTTGAAAAATATAAATTTTCATGATAAAATTCATTGTTTGGATACTTACCTACAGTTAAATTTAGCTATCTCCCCCCACCGATTAGGCGAGTCGGCATCAAACAAAAAAAAATCGAATAGCTGCCCAGATGACTCTAGTTTACCTGTTCTCCACCAGGTGTGTTTCGAATGTTTTAGCTCGTCAGAATTCCCCTTGACAGCCAACTAAGTTGTGGGGAGGCTGGGTGGGTCTTCTTTAACAGTACGCAAGTATCCAAATAATAAATTTTATTATGAAAATTTAGCTGATTCCCACATTAAGAAGAGGATGGTGGATAGTGCAGCTAGACAAAATTCCGCTCAGCCATTCGAGCTAAAGGTTTCTTATACGAAACCCAAAACATTCTCACCTGAATTGGAAAAATTGGAATCCTTGGTGGGTTTCACTACCACCGGAAGTTGGATTCCATTCAGGGAGCAAAGCTCTCATATGTATGCAGCAAAGAGCAGCCTTGCAGGGAAAACCGCTTCGATTCAGCCAGCATGAAACGCAAGCAGTATGAGGGACCCCTGTGCCTGGGTCCAAAAGCCCTATCAAACGACAGTCACTTAAAATGAATACCTTTACAATATAAAGGTACGCTCCTATACAAAATTTGTACCTTCACGCTCCCCAAAATATTAAAACCCTGGGATTTAAACAAAAGAGCCTAAAGAATTGCTCTTTTTCGGTTCAGGAAAAGACTACCCACTACTATTAGTAGATTAAGGGCTTTACTGTTTTCAAACACAATTCTGTATACTTAAGGTAGTGATTGGGCAAAAACTGAATTGTACTCCTACTGTGACACATCAATCCTATTCTGGAGCGACAAATTGACTTAATGCTAAATGAAGTTGCAACTTCTGCTCACATTATGAATATTTAACTTCAATAAGGTAGAAGATATGGAGCTAGTTCTCATGCACTAGCCTATCCAATATGTCACAGAGGATCTTGTGTTCCTTGACAAATTTTATAAAAATCAAAACACAAAAGGTTAAGTTTGCCTCCTCCAGGCTTAACCTTCACAAATACACTCTAGGTTTTCTAAAACCACAAAACAAAAGTTAACTTTGCCTTCAAGTTTAACCATTGGCAAAGGCATTATAAGTTTCTAAAATCGCAACACAAAAGGTTAACTTTGCCTCTTCCAGGCTTAACCTTCAACAAATACATTTTAGGTTTTCTAAAACCACAAAACAAAAAGTTAACTATACCTTCAAGCTTAACCATTGGCAAATACAGCTAGGTTTTCTAAAACCACAAAACAAAAGGTTAATTTTTGCCTCTTCCAGGCTAACCTTTGACCACATCTGTTTTTCTTAAAACCACAAGACCAAAGGTTAACTTTGCCTCTTCCAGCATTTACCTTTGACAAAGATGTTTAAGGTCTTCTAAAAGGATGATAAAAATTTTCTAGGTTTAACCTTTAAATTTAAATGCCAAACAGGATAGAGAAGTTTTCCTCTTTTTCCCGCCCCCAAGGGGTTAAAATGGAATTCTTACAGGGAACTGTAAAGCATGGCCTTAACATCACCCTCAGCTCTAAGGCAGAAAGCTAAAATAGCATTCCCTTTACACCAGCTTAAATAAGGGTGCTGACAATAGATTTACTTATTAACCACTGCTAAATAAAAGGCTTTACAATAAATTCAGATAAAGCTTAGACACGCATCTAAACTCCAGACAGAGACTGATATAGAGATGAAGGGTCTTCAATCTCAACACCTTACAGTGCTGGTCCTCAGCAAGATCTAAAAGTACTTGATGCAATACCGAGGAAAGTATGTATGGAACGATAACTTTGGAAGTAGACAGTGACGAGTCTTCTCGCCTCTAAACAGAAAACACTGACATCTACAAGGTTCCAGGTGCTGAAAATTCCTCCAGAATGGTACCCTCAGCAACACACAGACCACTGCTTCTGACCCCAGGCCATGGCAGTTTTAAATTAAGGACAGATCCTATAAAAAATTGAAAATCTTATTATTGGGAGGGGACATTCTAACATCTCCAAGCAGTTAGGGAGATGCCTACATCAATGAAACTGTATGGAATTGTGTAGTAGAGTTGATTTCTTCTCAACGGAAGAATGAGACATCTACCAAGAGCATTGGAAATTCTGAAAAGTTTTGCCCTGAGGCTACAAGAGCTCTACAGGAGACTCAGCAATTCTTGAACTTGACATTGCTCAATAGAATTCAGAGTAGATACGAGGGGCAGGCCTATGAGTCTGAATTAAGCAAAATTTAAGGAAACATCCATTGCTCAAGCCTGAGGGCCGACAAAGTAGTAGTAATCATTCAGATGTCCCTGTTCATCTACATGCTAGGAAGCTAAATGAGTGCTCCTTAAATCCACACCAAGTGCCAAACTTACAGATGTAAAGGCCCTTCTAGGCTATTGTTCTTCCTGAATCCCCAATTGCTACAACACTGTCCTTCCACAGAATGGATGATCAGACCAATATGTTGTTTCATTTCACTCAAAGCAGCAACTTCCCACAAAGACTGCATCTGACTGGGAATAAACCTGCTAAGCATCCTGATGTCTTTCCACTGCCCTGACAGCTAAAAAGTTTTACCAGGTGTAGTTTGACCATTCTATGTTGCATGAAAGTGTAATGACACTAGTTAAACTCTGTGTTGCATGACAAAGGGAAAAGACCAAAACTTGGACTTAGGTTTAAGAACCAAATGGACAATTCCTGGTTACAATGTCCCTCCTATAGTCCTGGAGCCAAAGTTGGTTCTGGATTACTTACAATGAAAGTTATTTGTAAGTCGTAATTCTTACGCTGAAACTACACATTAATTGAGCATGATTATCTGAAAATAATCCGTGAGGCCATGTTTCCTAATGAGGAAAAGCCCTTACCATATAGGAAGTTTCTTTCAGGTCTAAAATCTTCAAGCAGCACATGCCTATTCATCTTGACCGACAAGCAAGCATAATTAACGATCATCCCCGCATCACTAGATAAGAATGGGAATATAAAGAATTAACATTATAATGCATAGAAATTGGGCCAGAAGCAGCAACAGGTCCTTGGCTTTTGGAATACTGTTGACAGTGTTTGTTCTACTGAATCACTGATTCAGTAGAAGTGTCTTGCTTCTAAAGTCGACACCATCTACCAATGGGCAACAAGTCCCTGACCTAACATATAGAGAGCTGCACACTAACCCAAAGAGCACAGAACAGCAATACCTTCTAGTAAAACCTCTTGAAGGAACTTGCATGACTGTGGATGTATGGTAAGTGGAATACATTCTGCATATGTACCACAAGTCTGACCATTCTTTGGAAAGGCACTAAAACCATGTGAGAAAACCAACAAGTATATGGGCAGACACTTACTGTTATTCAGTCTCCAAATGTCTAAGAATATCTCTAATTACTTATGGGTGTCTTCCTAAAGAATTACCCTTGGACCAACATTCCCTCTATATACAATCTCCTACTAAAAGACTTAAGAGAGATTACAGCTGAAGACAAGGGAAGCTATAAGAGGGAGATTAAACCAGTGGAGGACAACCAAAAAGAATCACACTGCCCTTCACTGTCTCCACCATATAATATACTGGTCCCAAGTCTCTCCATGGATGTTAGGAGATTGCAACTGTCCATATCCCAGAACTTGAATCTGCACTTACCCCCGAAAAGGTATAAAATAAAACTACCAATAATCAAACAGGAAGCAAAAGTATTCTCACTTCTTCCAAACAGAGTGAGTATAAGCATGAGGACATTACCCTGCAGCATCAGAAATGAGTTACTTGTTTCCCTACTAAAAACTCTCGCTGGGTTGGCGTCTCCACCTCCCTTAAGAAGTCGCAGAGACGAGACAACGTAGATAAAAAGTAATAACTCAAGGTAGACTGAAAATTCATCAGCATTTCTGTCAGTCTCGAGTTCATTTCCCACAGGAAAGAGAAAGAAAGCGAACTTTCTATTAAAGACGGTTAAAGGACCAACAAGCGTTGTACAGCAAAAATCGGCCTTCGGCTCTCCGTGACTTTAAAAGACAAGATGACAAGCCAAGGCAGACAAAGGGAAATTGTGTCCGAGGACGAGAAAAGTTAGGAAATGCTCTCAAATTGGAGAAAGCATTGGTTCTCTTCTCAAATATTTGGTGCGCCAAAATACGCAAAGACAATTAAGATATATTCTCTATGTGGCCTCTATCCTCAACAAAATGAGGATACAGCAAGGCGTAGTGTGGCATCAAACGCCGACTGGCCCAAACGAGTTCCTCCAACAACTCCGTTCAAACTCTTCTTCCATCAACGGGCGATGGGAGGGGACAGCTGCCGACAGGAGGTAAACAAAGAGCTTAAAGGATTGCTCTTTCTCCGCAACCCTTGGCGACAAAAAGCGACATTCGTCGATAAGAGGTGACAGCAGCTGAGTGGGAGAGAAGTTACAACGCTCCCGCCTAGTCCGAAAGCGATCGTACATACTTAAAAGTATTCCTATATGAAACTAGGTTAGAAATCTCTGAAGCCAGAATATCTAACTCGGTGAGAACTTTAGATACTACAGACAGTGTAGACTTGAAAGAGAAACATTAATCAAGGCAGTAGTAAGAGATTTGCCGATAGCCGAAGAGGAAGCACACAAAGAACAAACATTACGAAGAAAAAGGAATAAGCTAGCATACAGGAATTTAGAATAACCAAAACATGAGAGATAAACAGTCGACCGAGTCGACATATCTAAACGTGTAAAACTCACTACAGATACATTATCATCTCAATAAAATGTCTATACCTATATCATAAATTATTAAGCCTATGTATGCTGACACCTCAAACTAGGTGTTGAAGACGACAGAATGCGCCTACAGAGCGAGCATTAACGCTTACCGAAACGGTCCTTATGTGAACTCTTTAACAGTTTTTCGGCGAAAGCTTTAAACGAGATTCAGACCATTAAAACGGGAGAAGTAGGTATTGGAGGGCACAGAATCCCATCATCCCGAGAACCGACCTGGTTCCCTGGCAGCAGACGTTTCCAACTGTCGCAGGGCAGTCCTAGGCTCGGGCTACGTACAGACGAGGGCACCAACACCTAACTTCTAACAGGGCACGCAAAAATGAGCGCACACTGGAGGGATTCGGAACGTTCCTGTCACAAACTAAGTTCAAATTGTATTAGAACTAAAAATAGATAAATGTTCTAACTTCTCGTTGCGCTTTTCCTGAACCGAATGGGGAGCAGAAGGCGGAGCTACAATGGAAGTCAATACTAGCCTACCAAAATGCCTAGTCTAAGTAGGGATAGCCTGACAGGTTTAAGTCCTGATCTAACTAATTGCTTTCGCCATCTATCAGTCCCAGTCTTTCCTATATCTGACATATTCAGGCATAAATTCTCAGAACAATTCCCTACATTCTTCACATCTAGTATAGTTCCAAAATCACTCTGTACCCCTGCCAGTACAAAGGAATGTTGATCAACTTCCAATCCACCATCCTGGTTACACCAAAAACATTCCTACATAGCCTGATGTTATTGGTTTTGCTTCCGGTGGAAGAGATCCCAGGAAAATGAAATTACAATACCGTAAACAGGTGTAAAACAGCCAAACTTTACAGAATACCAACAATCGCCTAGCTGCAATGGCGGCAAGGAGAATTCTGACAAGAGCTAAAACATTTGAAACACACCTGGTCGAGAACAGGTAAACTAGACAGTCATCCGGGAAGCCATTCGGTTTATTTTTTATTTGAATGCCAACTCGCCTAATCGGTGGGGAGATACAGCTAAATTTAACAGTAGGTAAGATTCATCTCAAATAAAAGTCTTAATCTGTTAATAAATATCTTATAAAGACCCCTATCACTATCTAATTTTGCAGAAAGGCTAACAATACATACTAGAATATTTGACCAAAAGTCAATGACAAAGCAATCAGTAAAGTATGAATTACAAAATTTAAGCTGCTGCCAACAACTGGTGTACAGCCATTAGCCAGCAGATACTTGTTCCTCTCTGTATCCCGAAAGTAGGTGGTGTCTTGTCACCTACCCAAAACAAACTAGCGCAACCCACGAATTTCAACATTTTAACTGCCAAACAAGTGAAACTCTTAGCTATGTAATTAATGGGTAAAATTACTTATATAAAAATCCACGGCCTCGGATGAAGGACTTCCTGCAACACTGCAACAACCATTGCGGAGATCCAACAGAACTGCAGCCAGGAGGATTGATAGGGGAGAGGAAATTACCTAGTTGAAGTTAACTGCCCTCTTTCTTCATCACCTGGTCCATAAACGAGCTAACGACCAGTGTCAACAATCTTCAACGACTTGTATGCTTTTTAAATGCACCTCCGTACCTGATGTACCCAATTGTTCATTTGGACTGAAGATGAACCCAGGGAAGGGTTCAAAAGCTTTTTGTAAAGTTTTAAAAATTATACATGGACTCGCAACATTTTTTATTATTGTGGACCCCTTAGAATAGAAAATCCACTTTTTGTTTTTGCTAGGCAAAATAAGTAAAGATTTGCTTCTGGAAGTACATGGCAGCTAGAATTACGCTTAAATAATAATAGAGAAAACACAAAAATCTAGCTTGCACAGGCAAAGTTTGTACAAAGTTTGAGCAACATGTTTAATTGGTTGCCCACACAATACAAATGAAGTTAAAGTAGCTGCAAAACTGAAACCAGAACAAGAACACTCCTAAATACGTACTTAGAAAATTGACAAATAAAGGCAGCATACAAGTAACCTGACAAACTGCTTTTAAAAATCATCAAGTAAGAGATGAACTTTGGTGCAAGAATTCATATTCCTCTAAAAATCTGGAGTCCAACAGCTAATAAAATTGCAGTATCATGTAATGATGAAAACACAAGGTCAGGAGAGGAGCTATAACACACAACTATAACCAGAATCCATAAGAGTGGAACATAATTTAAGATGGGGACAATCCTCTCAGGGGAATATATTATCCATTTTGAAATACTAAAGTATACTGCTCATCTCCAACAGTAACTTCAGTAGAACTGAATAAATAATAGGTCTGTAATTTTGAATAGAGTATACATAGTTGTCCTATAGATAAACTTACCCACTGATTTCCTCAAAGAGCAGAGTCCTTTCCTTAGGATTCTTCATAGCTATGGACTCAACAGCACCTTGGAAGACCAAGAAATTTTTACCTTTTACATTAATACCAAGTGCCTCAAGTTCTTTCATGTATGTCTGGCTGCTTACAACCTGTTGGGAAATGGAGAGATACTGTATTTCAAGATAGAGAGAGAAAAAATGTTAGATTTTGTACTCATTTTAAATACTCTAGATTTTGTACTCATTTAAGTAGGTACTAAGTGGTACAAAATGTAGCACTATTACCTTTTCATTGATTTTATGGTCTGAAGATGATCCTTGTACAAGACGTGTGAACCGTTTTTCAGATCCATCTTCCATCTTGAACACAGCTGTGACTTGTGCAGAACGAGATACTGGCTTGCCAATGGATGCTCCATGAATTAGGTCACTGAGTCTCTTAACACGAAGACTAGATGTTTTTTCTCCCATAACAAACGAGATGGCATCCATAAAATTGGATTTGCCTAAAAAGAAAAGAATTAAATAATATAATTCAAACACGGTTTTTAAACTATAATAAAAAGTTAGGCTATCAGTATTAATAAAACAATAAAACTCAAATGACTACAATAACTGTTTCTTTTGGTTTCTTCAGTACAAAAAACATGATATTGTTATGATACAATAAAGTTTGTTCATACTTACCTGGCAGATATATATATAGCTGTATTTTCTGAAGTCCGACAGAATTTTAAAAACTTCCGACACACGCAGTGGTCGGCCAGGTGGTTAGTACCCATTCCCGCCGCTGGGAGGCGGTATCAGGAACCATTCCCATTTTCTATTCATAATTTTTATTTCCACTGTCCCCTGAGATTGGGATGGGTGGGTACTTGATTATATATATCTGCCAGGTAAGTATGAACAAACTTTATTGTATCATAACAATATCATTTTGTTCATGAAACTTACCTGTCAGATATATATATAGCTGAATCCCACCTTTATTTGGAGGTGGGAAGGGGACAGAATAGAAGGATTTTGGGAAACAAATGCATGCAGATGATTTACATCTTGGTTCCACCTGTTAGCATAGCCATGGCTTCGTGGTTACTGCCACGTAAGTCTGCTTGTGCTACTAGAGTTGCCAGCGAGGTAGAGCCTGACCTATAGCTGGTGCACTCCAGATGATCTGTCAACAAGGGCGAGACCACGACGTGACTAGACCATATTGACCATACCATGAGGGCTAAGAAGTAAAATAAATATATATATATATAAATATATATATCACCACCTGACCAACCTAGCCAAAGTAAGGTGTGTTAACTAAGGCTTAAGAGTTAAGAAGTCGCCGTTGTCGGCGACCTCCCAACAACTAAATTAAGAGCTCTTCCTAACCATTTCTACAGGATAGGATGAGTGGTACTTCTTGCCCCAAGATTGTGTCTGCAGACACGTATGGCCCTAGCGAGCAGCAGATCTCATATGCCATCTTCACATCTCGCAGGGAGTGTGAAGTGAACACAGAGTTGCTTCGCTAAAACATGGTACTCAGGATGTTTTGCTGAGTGCCATGCTCTGTTGAAATGCTTCCGAGGCCGCGCCCATCACCCCTCGTGAGCATTCAGATAAAAAGATTTCAAATTCTTTGTGCAAACACAATGAAGGAGCATTTTTGAAAGAACTCCTTAACACTAAAGCCAGGCTGTTCTTCGATATGGGCAAGTCTGGTCTTTTTCGGAACACTGCAGATTGCCCGAATGACTTCGACTTTCTGAGTTTTATGTAGATAAAACTTGAGAGACCCGACAGGGCACAGGACACTCTCTGGCTCCTTCCCACTAACTTGTGCATCCTTGCTTCCAAGTCCTGGCCCAAGGACAAAACGGGTTACCCATTCTTCTTAGGCCACAACGGAAGGGGTTAGAGAGCACACCGCCTTGTGTTCTCTAAAGCCAAAACTTGTGACGATGGCTTAAAATCTCACTAACCCTCTTTGTCGTAATAGGGTGGTTAGAAGAAGGCCTTCCTGATCACATGCAAGAAGTTAACAGGTAGGAGAGGTTCGAATGCTTTGACATCAAGAACTTCAGACTACGTCTAAGTTCCACATTGAAAGCTTCGATCTGGACATGCACAGTCAGTCCGTCTGTACTAAAGTCAGGTGACCAACCAGTTGACCAGTCAGACGAATCAAGGACAGCAAGGCTGTACCCTGAAGACCATAAGGCACTATTCTTCGCTGAAGGATGAGTGTCTGGACTGCCTGGGCGATTCAATCTAAGCAAACCTTGGGGTGTATCAACGCAACCCAACGTCGTCAGCGAATCAACTCCTGACTCGAGCTTCTGGTGCCAGGAGAAAGGAGCGAGGAGCAAAAAGGCGATTCAGTCCCGAAGGAAGAATGCCTGACAGTCCAACCTGGTCTCATGTTACACGATCATCGGGGGTGTATAAACGCAACCGACTTCGTCAACAAGAAACTCAGGGCTACTATATGTCGCCTGATCTCGCACGAGTGTCTGACTCCGAGAAAACAGGTGAGACAAAAAGTAGATGATAAGCGAGGTTCGAGATTCCACAGAACTCAAAGATCGTGAAGGGCTTTGTTGTTTGACAGACGCAAATCTCTGAGCCCAAAGGCCGTCAACAACATTTATTTTTGCGTATTCTTTAATAGTTGTGACTGCCAGCTTATCCCATTCTTCAGACGGAAATGGAAGACGGTAATCTTATTCCTGTCAACATCTCGATAGCCTGAACGTAGTCAGACTCAGAGCGGAGATGTATATAGGTAGTTATAGGTACCTTTCGAGTTTAGAGTAGACCGACTCTCTCGGAAAAGGTCCTTGGAAAAGTGAACTAGGAAGTATGTTACCTCTGTGAATCCAGGATCCTGAAGGCCAACATGGGGCGATCAGCGTCATTGTCGCTCACTGTGACGTCATAAATCCTCTTATTACATTTCCTAAGCGATTGAAAAAAGGGGAAAAGAGACTAAATATCCATCCCCGTTCAATATCATAGGATGGCGTTTAATTGGTACGATCCCGGATCGAGAATAAGGGAGCAGAAAAGAAGAAGCCTCTTCGTCCTCAAAACAAATATCGAAGAGAAGAATGAAAGGGCGTTCCCTAAAGTCTCCACAACTCTCAACTTACTTCTAAAGAAAGATTTTCCATCGGAAGTCAATAGTTGCTGCCGTCGATCTAGACGATTCGTACGGACTTTTGCAATCCTGTAACGAACCTCTAGAGGATCGTTACATTCTACGCCTGTTGTTATAATAGGCTTTCTCGTAAACTCGAACAGGGACCGAGAGAAGATACTTCTTAAGATATGAGAGAGCTGTGGAATATCAGAGTTGATCTGGACCACTGGTTCCCAAAACTCGTTACGAGGACTGGAGGGACTACCGAATCGCTTTTACTTCTTTCAGATTAAGATCCAAGACATCTGAAACCCATATCCAGATGTCCGGCACCTTCTTTCTATCACCTCAGGTGATAAACACACTGAGAGATGTTCAGAATCATTCCTAGATCTTGAATAATATTTCAGTTTCCCGGTAGGAAAAAAAAACTGTGGTCTGAATTGCAGTCTATTCGGGGAAAACAAACAAACTTCTCTAAAGCTTAAAAATTTATTGGCAGTATGGCAAAGGAAGTCCTGTCTTGCGCTTTCCTGAAGAGCGTCCTTTTGATGAGTGCCTTTGCAAGAATCCCACTGAACGTTGCCGAGAGTCCTGACGTGCAGGACATCGAGCCTTACATACCCGTAAACTAACTGCCTTATCGCAAAAGTCTTGACTGCGGTAGTGGCAACTTAAATTTATTGGCAGAATGGCAAAGGTTGCGGTAGAGCAAACGAGGGGGATCTTCCCTTGAGCTTTCCTTAACTCCATCCACCTATGCGAAAAGCAATATTAATTGACAGAGACCTCTTGAATTAACGAAACCCGATGTCTTGTTGGGTTTCGAAGAAGAAGTTGTCTGTTCACTTTAAACTTCCTACCGAAGCACTGCCTACTTCACATTCTTTGCAGGTGAGGTAGAAGGTATCACCGGAGGTAGAGATAAACATTCTTTAGGCCCATATCTGAAACAAGAGCTTGAAGAGTTCAACAGAAACGTTCAGCCAGGCGACACACTGGCGTGCGCTGGTGCACGCTCGGCGGAGGCGCGCGCGGCGTCCACTGGAGCGCGCTCGGCGTCCACTGGCGCGCATTGGCGTCCACTGGCGGCGACTGGCGTGCACCCGCGCGCGCCTGGGATTAGATTAGATTAGATTATAAAGTTTTTGGCACATAGCCAAGCGCCGGAGCGAGGGGCCATTCAGCGCATATATATTTTAAGAATAATAAAATTCGCTATTACACAAAAGAAATACACACACAACCGATCTAACATACAAATCATTCATTCATAAAACCAAACAAGAACACCTAAACCAATTAAAAGATAATTACAATTCGTAAAAAAGACCAATATTTTTTAAAATTTCATAATTTGCTCTGCCTGAGCACCTTCACCTAAAATATTGGCAAGTGTCTTATTTGCCAGCAAACAAGCTCTACGTTTGGTTTTCAAAATGAGGGCACTCCACCAAAATATGCACCACAGTCAAATCCACATGACAGGTGGAACAGCGAGGAACCTGCCTATCCGCTGCACTCATCATTAGATACCCGTGAGTATATTTAGTGTGGCCAATACGTAATCTAGCTAAAACTCTCTGAACCTTCTATCCATCCGGCTATGAGGCCAAGGATGAACAAAGAAGGCCTAATCGACTTTAATTTAAGATTATTATCTAAAGTAGACCAGTGCCTGCCACTGGTCTCTACAATAAAATCGAATGGTATTTTTGAAAATCGGAAACAGGGACGCCCATGTTGGAAATATGCCTAAGCCTAGTTGCAGCTTAGCAGCAGCGTCGGCTCGCTCATTCCCAACAATTCCAACATGGGATCGGAGCCCAACAAAACCTAACAGAAAAACCTCTTCTATTAATTAAAAGATAAAACCAATCTTGTACTTCTTGCACTAAAGGGTTGCAAGAGACTAGGCTTTTAGAGGAAGATAAAACACTTAAAGAGTCGTAAAAATGGTAAAAAAAACCGTTGTTAGTATAAGAACTATAAAAAATAACTTAAGAGCAGTCAAAACTGCCAGCAGTTCAGCTGTAAAACAGAGGAATTAGATGGAAGCTTCTTTTTAATAATATTATCACTAGTCACTACAGAGCAACCAACACCATCAGAACCCTTCGAACCATCAGTATATATATGTTGAGAATCACCATGTTCAAAGCATGGTCCAAAAAACTTGCCCTCAACTGATCACCAGAGCTGATACTCCTGCTGTCCCTAATTGGGCAGATTTCTAAGAGTGGCCTATTCCAAGGAGGAAATTTTGAGGGCGAAATTTCAGCTACTGCAGGGGGTAGTAATCCCACCTCCCTGGCAGAGCTTGCTAGTCGAACTTCAGCGGCTTTGGCAGTCTAGGTCTATTTGGGGCTCTATCAGTTGGTTCTCTAACATACTTATAATTAGGGTTCAGCTTTGATGCAAGTACTCTTGATATGACTCTCAAGCCTAACTCCTCCCTACGGATAAATAGTGGGGGGGAAAACCTGACTCAACATATAGGCTTTCTACTGGAGAAGTTCTATAGGCTCCCGTACAAATACGTAAAGCCAATTATGGACAACATCTAATTTCTGCAGTGTTGTCTTGCATGCACACCATAAATTTGACAACCATAATCAATTTTGCTTAGGCATAAAATCTGGTACATCCTCAAAAGGGTGATTCGATCTGCCCCCCAATTAAAATTAGAAACAACTTTTAGAATATTAAGACGAAGCTTCACGTTACATACAACTTCATTAACATGTTGAGTAAAAGTTAATTTCGTATCAAATGTTAATACCTAGGATACTTAATGCTATCTTCATAAGGTAAAATCGAATCATTTAAAAACAGCGTAGGGATCTCTTCCACTCTTCTTAATCGGCAAAATCGTATAGCTTTGGTTTTTTCTGGTGAAAATTTGAAACCTTTAGCACTGGCCCATAATGTTGAAGCATTAATAGCAGTCTGGATCTTTTGACAAGCTTCGACAGCTGTAGACTTGCTACAGATTATTGCATAATCATCAGCAAAGGCCAGACCATGCACCCCGACAGGAACTTGTTCTAGTAGGCCGTTGACAGCTACATTAAAGAGTGTTGGACTAAGGACGCTTCCCTGAGGTAACCCTTCTTCTTGAGGGTAAGCAGAGGAAATGTAAGAGCCCACTCTTACTTTCAGGTAACGTTCTGACAAAAAATCTTTCATTTTGACAATAGAATAAATTACCCACAACACCCCACTCTACAAGTTGCAAAAGGATACCCTCGTCGCCAGGTAGTGTCGTAGGCTTTTTCTAAGTCAAAAAACACTGCAACAGTCTGGTTTTGCACAGCAAAAGCATTCTGTATCTCCCGAGTAAGGAACATCAAAGGGTCAGAAGTACTTCTATTTTTCCTAAAGCCAAACTGCCGATTAGATAAAAGATTCTTTGAATCCAAATACCACACAAGTCGAGCATTGACCATCCTCTCATAAATCTTGCTAACACAACTGGTTAGAGCAATTGGCCTATAGTTCTTAGGAAGGAAGGAATCTTTAAAAGGTTTTAAAACAGCACAATAATCGATATCTTCCAAGACACTGGTGAAGTTCCTGAAAGATAAAAACTGTTTAAAATGTCTAAAAGAAATTGTTTTGTACTTCTAGGCAAATTAAAAATCATTGAGTACAGTATATCATCTTCCCCAGGAGATGTTAGGGAAGATAACGAGATTGCTTGATCTAATTCTTTCATGGTGAAAGGAAGATTATATGACTCTGAATTTGAACTAACAGCAGGAACAACCGTGGTACCGTCCCTAATATTCCTGAATGCAGTAGAGTAATGTAGGGCACTAGATATAGAGAAATCCTACCAAGGTTTCTGCAACTTCTCCAGAATCAGATATGAGTAAGCCATCAATTTTCAATATAGGCAAGGGAGGTGGAGAAAAATTTCCCTTGCAGCTTTTCGGATTCTGTTACAGACTAAGTGACATAGGGGAATCATATTTCAACTCGCTAATATACTGATAAACGATTCCCTCTTTGCCTGCTTAAATGTTTTCTTTTGCTTAGCCAGAGCTCTTTTATAGATAATTTTATTGACCAAGCAAGGATATCTACGATATCTCTTGTAACAAGTTCTTGTTATCTTTCGGCTCAAGGCACATGAATCGCTCCACCAAGGTACTAGAGGACGACGAGGTTTACCAGAAGTTCGAGGAATAGACAGCATGGCACCACAGCAATATACTGATTAAATACTCATAAGCAGATGTTGGGCTCTGAAAATCAGTTATCTCTCAACTTCAGTAGATTTTTTGAATAATCCCAGTCAGCCTCCCCTACTTCCATTTTGGTAAACATGGAGATGGAATATTTTTCATATACTTTAAGTGAATGGGCCAATGATCACTGCCATGATCATTCTGGTCTACTACCCACTGATAATCTAACCTCAAAGACGAAGAGCAGATAGTGAGGTCAATGGCTGAATCAGTATTATGAAAAACATCATGTCTTGTAGGGGAACCATCATTCATTAAAGTGATGTCATTTAAGTCAAGCAGCTGTTCTATTATTAAACCCCACCGGTCGCAGTTTGGCTCCCCTCCCTCAGAGTGTGTGCTTGGCATTAAAATCCCCCATCAGAATGAAGGGTTTAGGAAGCTGGTCTATCAGTGTCTGAAGATCGTTTAATTCTAGCTGACGAGGATTACCCTGCGCATCCTGCAATCTACTTTCTAATGATGGATCAAGGTAGAGAGAACAAATTGTGATCCATTTACAATTAAAAATTTGGACTGCACAAGCCTGCAACACAGTGTTCAATTGAACAACCCTGTGATTAACAGACTTGCGGACTATGATGCCTGTGCCTCCCTGAGCACGTACACCTATCAGGGGTGGAGACCTGTGAAATGAATAATTAAAACCCACATTGGGTGTGTGCTCTCCCAACTTTGTCTCTTGTAGACACATCGCAGATAAATCATGTTCCCTAAACAGAACCCGAACTTGCTCTCTATTTGGTATAAATCCACGGATGTTCCATTGCATGAGCGCCATTATTTATAGAGGGAAGGGATCTTAAAATTCCCTACTAATTTAGGAATCTGTGTCCTGGTGAGAGAGATCTTATCAGTTTTACCAGTACTATTTGACCTAGATCTAGGTGTTACAGATCTTTTAGAAGATGGGCTTTCACTTGCCCTTTCAGTTTTACTTTTGTTCTTTCTACGATTGTTGAGTGACCGTGAATGAGGCGAAGAGGGGAGAAAGGGCCCTCTTCTGACGAATAAAGAGGGCCTCTATCTCCTCACCGTCATCTCCACGGTGCACTGTAATGTCAAGATCAGGTGAGGGCTCAATGTCAGGCAATGTCCCTGACAGAGAAAAATCGTCAACAAATTGAGACCTGGCTTGAAACCCTTGAAACAACAGGGTCCCCTGGCTTGACCAGTGTCTCTACAACATGAGGAGCCCCGCCAGAGGGGCCATGAGAAGCCCCACTAGGGGGGCCGTGGGGAGCCCCCACCAGAGGGGGCGTGGGAAACCCCACCAGGGGGGCACGGGGAACCCCACCAAGGGGGGCACGGGGAGCCCCAACAGGGGGGGCAACGGGGAGCCCCAACCAGAAGAGGGCATGGGAAACCCCATTAGGGGACCCCCTGGGGGGGAGCACCACCTGAAGGGGCACCAGAAGTAGCAATATCCAGCTGTTGTGCCTTCCAAGGCATCTGAATAAGTTTTCCTTCCCAAGGCATTCTTGGCCTGTCCCACACTGATGTGTTCAGCGATAGATTTAAGTAATGCCTCCTGTTCTTTTTTTAAATTCACTGCATTTCTTATCTCGGGCTCGATGTTCACCCTTACAGTTCACACAAATTACCGGTTCAGAACATTCCTCGTGCTCAGGCTTGCCACACGATTCACAAAGTTTATTTCTGGTGCAAACAACATTTTGAGGAGTGTCCAAAGCCAAAACATTTAAAACACTGGAGCACTCTCGGTCTATAAGGACGAATTTTCATAATTTCATTGTCAAGAACAATTTCAGATGGCAAAAAAGGACTTACAAATGTTAAAACTAATCATAGACGAGCGGGGCACCTTGAAAACCTTCCAAACCACGTCTGGACACATCTCCAAAATTTCCTCTTCGTCCATTTCATGTAAATCTTCATTGAAGATGACACCCTTTGCGTAACTAAAATTATAGTGAGGTTTTACCTCTTTTATCATACCTTTGGGATCAAGCTTTAAATTTAGGAGCATTACTGATTGAACATTGGTCTTGGGTGCCATGAACTAAAAAACTACTACGCCCAAAGCGAGTTACTTCTGGGCTCCCAACATTGCCGATCTTCTGGCTTACCAACCTTTTCACCTTGAAGAGGTTGCCTCTCTCACCATGTGTTGAAATAATCAACCACTTAGCTGGGTCTGGTGATCTGGGGGTTTTACTTATTTTATTCGAATCTTTAGTTTTCAGTTGGTGGTCTATATATCTCAAGATACCTAGGGACCTCTTCTGCCTCTACAAGTCCAACACTCATAGAGTCTGACCTAAAACTCTCTGTAGGCTCTGTGAGCTTCCGATTCATTGTTGAAAAATATCCAAAATTCAAAACAACCGTAATTTTTTCCAAGTCTATTCCGTAATTCTTTTACGTTCCCAAATTTACAAAATTCATTGAATAAGGTTTCATAATTCCAGTCTAAAAGGGGAACTGGTTTTACATACAAAATGTTTGTAACAAGGAGTCATTAGGAGCTCATTAGAAACAGGCTCCAAAGTCGCAATGGAAGAATTAACCAAACAAATTAATTTTTCCTTGTCCTTGATCCTTGCCTAAGACCCAAGTCGTCAACAAGAAGGTTTTTTTAGTGTGTCCATAAGACGTAGAATTGATGATTCGTCCAGGTAGTCCCCACCCACCATGAGCCACATTTAGAGGACAGTGTTATCCCATACAGGGCTGCCCTAGGGGTACCACCCAGATATACACCCCACCCTCAGTGCTTAAGGCGTCATGATGTCCGTCGAGATCAGACCCAGCACTAAGAGCGGGGTTTGACATCTAAACTTTCCCTCGCTCGACCACGTTAGGTACTCGAGTTCTACGGATGAGGTGGCATGCCAACCGTCCTCACCCTCCATCAAATCCAATGAACAAGTCCAAATCATGTCCAAAACCAATCCAAGTCATCAACATAAAAACCGTGCCTTATAGAGGGAGGAAGCAGAAGGAAGAAAAGTTTTAGTAAAAGGAAAAGGGCTGACTTATTTAGTTGGATCAACAGCTGGGCACCAAGGCCCAGCGAGAAAGTAGTTCCCACCAGGCATCAGGGCCCAGCTGCTGAACCCTAAGCCCCCCATCCTCGGCAAGGCTTCAGCATCTGGGGGGGCGCGCGCCTGGAGTCCATCCGAGCGTCCGGGCGTCCGCTCTCAAAAGCTTCCTGCTACTATGACTTCTCTTACGTATTTCTCGGTGGAAAGACAGACACGAGTTCAGGCGACGTTCGCCTTCTTACTTCTCACTGAAACGCATAACGAGAGAGAGAGAGGACGTGAAGCGTCCTCTTCTATAAAGCTTCTATTTAGAGGGCGCGAGTCCTTCCGAAAGCTCCAACCCCTGCATGGGGAGGACGCTTCGGAGGACGAGAAGCAATCTTTCAGGATTCGTGCACGCGCACAGCACTTTGGCAGTCTGGGGATTTTCATCAGAAAACTGCCGAAGGCACGCCAGATCGGTGGGGTTCCTTGTAACCCTCCTTAGGCTTTCGACATGCTCCCTCCCCGGGTCCTGGAGTCAAGCAGAGGTCCCGGCCTAGAGGCGAAACGAGGCCGATCTGACGCACCCTCCACTACACAAGGGGTATCACTGCACTTCTGCACTTCACTTTTACTCTCTAAAGCAAGCACTTTCGATTCTAAGATACGAATCGAAAGAGTATCAGAGAAAGGGCAATTCCTCTACAGACACTGCTTAGGGCCCGAAGGCAACACTGCAGGGTTAGGAGTAACAATTACAGAAGTAGCACTTCACAGCAATGAAGGAGAGCGAGCACCTCTCGTAGACATATTCATAGCCCGTAGGCCATACTACAGGGTTAGGCAAAATAAAGTCTACAGGAAGGTTAGCAGGTTCACTACCCTGGACTTTTGTTACTGATTAATTGCGTACATACGAATCATACGTCTTCCTTACGAATTAGACATGTTTACGATTAATTGCGTACATACGAATCATACGTCTTCCTTACGGAATAGACAAAAGTCTCACACTCCTTACATGACAAATCTCAACAAGAAGCAAGACCCATACCCCTCGTACATACCAAGTGCGGATCTACCGAAGCTTTCGGTAGCCACACCCTATCTTTGCAGACAACCCCGTCTGAAACTAGCCTAACTAGATTCAGATATTTTATGCAAAAATGAATCAAATTCAAATCAATTTAAGATAGCGTATGCCTAGCCACAAATCCCACAAATCCAAGTAAATAAATCAAAAGACAATTAGGATACTTAGGGCAATGAAGTTTCCAAAATCCTAAGACGGAGGTACTGAAAGCAGGTGTTTTCAGCACCAGCGACAGAAAAATTATGAATAGAAAATGGGAATGGTTCCTGATACCCGCCTCCCAGCGGCGGGAATGGGTACTAACCACCTGGCCGACCACTGCGTGTGTCGGAAGTTTTTAAAATTCTGTCGGACTTCAGAAAATACAGCTATATATATATCTGACAGGTAAGTTTCATGAACAAACCATCTTTTAATCAGCTATGAAGTCCCAAACCAATTCCCCAAACTGAATTAGTTTGGGTGGGTCATCTGCAAAGAGACCAGTATTCTTGTGGGGTTCTGGGATGTGCAACCATAATGCATTACAACTGTAGCCAACCACACCAATCATACAGCTTTCCTAACTTTTATCAGATTACTATTATACTTTATTATATAATTATTCAATACATAGATGAAACCTATTCACATGGAACAAGCCAACAGGGCCACTAACTTGAAGTTCAAGCTTCCTAAGAATATGGTGTTCATTGGGAAAAAGTAAGAGGCAGTAAAGAAAATATGTCACTTTTAAAAAAGAAAAAATAAATTAAATGAATGTTCAAAAACTAGGTAATCACTAATATGGGTAAACAATCTATACTGTTATTAGTGCACACAGTGAGAATGATGGTTTTGAGTGACTATCCTTTTTGTGGAAGGTGAAGTACCTTCACATAAGGATGCATGTCATTCAATTGTGAAGGATGTCCAGGGGCTTTATCCAATACAAGCATAATATAAATATTAAACCATTCTTCAGATATGCAGTGTAACCCAAGCCTTCTTAGTATTAGACATCCAAACGACAGGGAGATGACTTGAAAATCCCATTGAGTGCCCTTTAAGCTTGAGCTTATTAAAGTTGCCACATTACCCCCTAAACATAAAGTCAGTCTCTCCTTGCAGACTTTATGGCCTGGTGCTGACTTCTCTTGCTTTGAGATGATGTATGAATAGGCAACACTTCCAATATAAGCCAGTCTCACCCACATCAAACACTTTATCGGATAAGTGATCCCTTCCCTAATTATTTCAGTCAACCCCATAAGAAAATTTTTTGCTGCTACCTCAACACTAGCAGCTTCACCTTGAACCCTAAGATTATGCAAATTAGCACAAACCTTAAAACAACTAAACCAACCATTACTCACCATAAACTGTTCACTTTCACTCCCTTCCCTCTTTTCACTTTTCAATGCCTAATAAGATAACCTTTCACCCTTTTCTTGAATCACCACAAAGCTAATTGGAATACAACGCTGATTCTGGTCTTTCGGCCAGATCGACAATGATCTTTACATCAAAATAATGAGACTGTTAAGGCACTGTCACACTAGTGAAAATTCCATTGACTTTTGAATTTGACGTCGACTTTTCATGTTTTGACGATGACTTTCTGGTGTCGTCATCACGAATTTTGAAAACGGTACCGATCGAATTCAACCCATCGCTACCATCGACTTTATTGTTTGTTTATATCTCGAGAGCACACATTTCAAGTCATCAGATGCAAGATGGAGTTCTTGGTACAGTGGACAAGATTCCCAAAAGTTTTTGGTTGAAGATATGGGGGAGAGACGATGCTTATGGGACCATAAGCATGATAGTTTTATGAAAAAGAGTCTTAAATGAAAAAATTACCAAGAAATCACCATGCGACTCAGGGTAAACTTTCCTGAACTTGCTGATCTTCATACAGATAAGCATGCTATATAGTGAATATCAGATTGTTATATAGCCTAGGTCTGCTCTCTTTGTTTGTTTGTTTGCTTGTTTGTTTGTTTTTTTTTGCATTAGCAAATAATATAAACAAAAATCTTTAAAATTTTTGCAGTGTTTCTCTAGCTTAATTTATAATACAGCCTGACTGTGGTTGTGTAAACAAGGTTACGAATAGCCTACCTAGGATAGCCCTAACTTATTTTATTTAATAAAATTTTTCACGTTTTAACCAGGACCGAACCCAGACTTTTTTTTTTTAAATTCTATGCAGCATCATTAAACACATGCAAGCACGACCCACTAGTTGCATTGTGTTATAAAGCATAGTTGTTTTATCATTCCGGGAAGTCACAGCTCAGAGGTTTGTTTACGTTTTGACGACGACAACCACGGTATGAAGAAGAACGTGTGACAACCAGAGTATGGAATGACGTCGACTTCTTTGGAAAGTCGACGACAAACTCAGAAAAAGTAGACGGAAATTTCGCTAGTGTGACAGCGCCTTTACGCTGCTTAGATACTAATGGTCACTTTCATAGGAGCAGCTCCTTTCACATGTTCAAGGATACATTCCTTATCCTTTATAATGGCAGCGACCATTGACTGACTAAGTCCAAGCAAACGACCAATGCTTCACCAGTGTCTAATTCCACTTCAGTCATGACGAATTTCCTTTCCTTTGACACACTACCAGCAGAAGAATTTACATTATGCTTGGGAGCCATAAAGGGTAAAAAGATACAAAGCACTATAAGCTAACAAAAAATAGTACATACCAGCTTGCATTCTGTATCTATGCCGCCAGCCCCTATACCTAAGCCAACAATACATCAAACTTCCGGTCACCATTGTATTTCGGAACGAGATTTAATATGAATAGCATCATAAGATCAGCTGACAAAGGTTGGCTGTGTTGTAACCCAAGAACTGGCTGTACATACCTTGTTCCGCAGAGATTAGCTTGTCAACTTCCCAACCAAGAATTGGTACAAACTGTAAAAACCAAGAGAGTAGGTGGAGACAGCTTCAAGCATGTTCTCCAGCACTGCTTGAACTTATTGCAGAATAGGCTAGGAGTGGGTTCAGTCTGTGAGAATGGGGAAGTATCAGTCCATAAAAGGCAGTCTTTAACTGTCCCTATTTCTGCTTCAATGTACAGTAATATGACCAGCTTCCCAACCTTGTGACAGCAGGATAAAATTTATTTGCCAATTACATCGTCCTTCATGCTTCCTCTGCCTTCCCTTCTGAGCCAAAGCTAGGAAGAATCTCTAAAGAACAAGGAAGAATCCAAGAACTAAGACAAGGATGTTGATAGCTTTGCCACGCCTAAAAGCTAGATGGTACATATCTCTGAAGACACCAAAGGGACTAACGGAAACAGGTTTTCCCCTGACAGCTCAATCTTGCCCTTTAAAACTAGAAAGAGGCACAACACCAACCTGTTCTGAAGAGTCAGACTACTCTCACCTGAAACTCATCTTGAGAAATCCCCACAAACAGCAATGTGGTGTCTCAAGAAAAGGTTTGGGCAAAGGTCTGCAGACTGGTGTGTGAGAAAGATCAAAGTCCTCCCTCCGGAGTCCACAATCATCAGAACTTCGCCTTGCCTTTCTTGGTAGGCACAAGAGAAGGCATAGTAAGCCAATGTAATTAGCCATAAATTTAACAACAATGAAGCACAGGATAAAACCATGGCAACTGACTCCATGGTTCCTGCCTCAACAGCATATATCTGAATCCCTATCACATAAAAGTATCCCAGTGGGGTTTTTTGTCAGTCCATAGAATGACAGGTCAACCAGCAAGGGTAGGTATCAGCATTCTCCAGTGGTACATTTGCTAATGAATGCTAGGCAGGAAAAACAACTATGATGTATATATAACTAGAAGAAAATGAATTCTCTGATATGGAGATCACAGAGCCAATCTCCTCCTGTACACCTTGCACACATTAAGACCAGAGCATCAAAAACTAAAGCTACAAATCCAAGGCAAAACTCAAGGCATGCTACACGGAGGACACCAGGTGGAGAGGAGAGGGCTAGATCCCTTCCTAAGACCATTTTGCTTACAATTGAGCCTTATGACCTCTTGTAGAGCCCTCCTAGATCTAGCCACATGCACAGTCATGATTCAAAGATGAGCTGGTCAACCTCTCTACCTTCAAGCCTACAACTGGAAACAGAACCAGCCAGTCTGGCCATGCTAGCCAATATAGGTAAGGCCAGCAGGGTCATCTACAGCTCCTGTTGGCATTGTGCATTTTCATTAAGTAACTCCAATTCATAATGCACATTTCACAAAAATGTAATAACAATATCACCTGCATTTTCCTACCCATTTCTTTGTGATGAATACCATATGAAATCCATTACACAAGAAAAAATACCAGAGCACTGACAAAACTATTTCTTTATGAAATTTCAATAACTGCAATAAAAGAGTAAGTACAGGCAGTCCTCACTGGTGGCATTGGTGAACGGTGTTTCAGTGTTAAGGCACTTGGCTAGAGATGGTGTTAACCAGATTCTCGGTGCCAGTAAATGATTTTCGCCGCCAGTAAGTGGATTATCAGCATTGGTAAACAGTTTATTGGCATTGGTAAGCAGTTTATCGGCGCCACTTGTATTTGCGGGTTTCTCTCTGGAACATATCCCCTCATTATTCAAAGAAAATTCTCCTGTTCACAGTATTTTTCTATGAGAACTATCCATAAAATCCTGGTTTTATCTATTTCATCATAAAATGCACTTTTTGTGATAAAACTATTTACAAAACCAGGTATACAAATTTTGAGTGGGGTATTCTTGAGTTTTAACTAACAAAATAGGCAGTTTTAAGCATTATTTATAGGGGTTCCAACTATTCGCGGAGGGGTGGCATGCATTTCCTGCAAATACAGGGGGACCACTCTATTTTCAATAACAATTTGAATCTTTTCCTGTGTATAAAAACCAGAGCCTTTTATAAGAGTATTTTTCAGCATGAGCTGGAAACAAGTTGAAAACTTTGTAACAAAGTAGTTAACCTGGTAGAGATGGGTGGTTAAGCATATCTTGGTTTTACCAGACCACTGAGCTGATTAAAAGCTCTCCTAGGGCTGGCCTGAGGGATTAGATATTTTTACGTGGCTAAGAACCAATTGGTTACCTAGCAACGGGACCTACAGTTTGTTGTGGGATCCAAACACATTGCATTGAGAAATTAATTTCCATCACCAGAAATAAATTCCTCTGCTTCCGCATTGGCAGACAAGAATCGAACTTCAGACCACCGGATTGGTAGTCGAGCGCGAAATCCACTCGGCCAACGAGGAACTCGAGATGGGCGGTAAGTTAGGAATTATCCCTATTCACTAACTGCAGCATTTCCTTTTCCTACAGCCACAGGAACTGAGCAGGATAGTTGAGGTGGGACTAAATATAAAAAGCTCTGTTTTTATGCCTAAGAAAAATACGAACTATTATAAATTTGTTTTTACTCCTACAGGATTATATAATTTGCCTTCACCTTTTATACAAGAGACTTTTTGTTTGGGAGATCAGTCCCCGTCAATAGACTGGAGTTGAAACCACCACAGAACTGTCATTATCACAGCTGCCCAGCAACCAGGGGATAAATGGTTCCTGTGACCTACCAGTCTGGCAAAACAGTAATAGCCACGACTAAACTCTACCTTGTCCCCTTTCCCCCTTATTACAGGCAGTAACTCCCGGGTTATCAGCGGGGCTTCCATTCTCAGTGGGGTGCTGAGAAGCAAAAACTGCCATTAACCAAAACTCAGCAATTTATGGTGCTTATGGTGCCAAGTCTCTGTTAATGACGCCTCAGTTAGGTATGTTATGGCGCCATAACTGTATTATTGGCATCTCATGATGCCTTTAACCAAAACTCAACCCTTATGGCACCATAAATTGCCAATTTTATGGCGCTAGACAAGTTCCATAAAACCAGGTCACCAATAACCGGGGACTGCCTCTACAGGAGAGGACGAGGGTCAAACTTCCCAACTGCAATTGTCTGACTCCAGTGCGAACTTCAGCCTGGCCAAATCTAGAGCTTGGGTAACTCTACAACTTCCTGGGCAGCCACCACAGGTACCAAGGAAAAGGTGTCTGTGGACTTGTGGGTGACATCCCTCAAGTAGAATGAAGTCAAGGTAGTATGGTGATTCCATACAACTTTCCCCATTATCAGTAAAACCAAGTGTTTCCAAAAAGCAAGGGACAGACCCATGCTTCTGATTTTGTGATCTCTCACTTTGGAAGGGAAGCCAACCTCCTCCTCAGTGGAAGTATAGACCTGTCTAATTGCTTCATGATGCCAGAAAGAAAGGGCATTCCTGGACACCAACCCCTTGCACCTTTTGGTAGTAATAAAAAGATACCCACACACCAGAGTGGGTTCTTTTTTAATAGTACGTACTTGCCAGAACAAACCAGGCAGAGTAACATCTCATCCAGGTCTCAACCAACAGTCTTGAAGGGAGGTGGTCATGAATAAATAGGCACCCCCTTGACATTTTCCAAGTTCTTTGTTTATGTTTCAACAAACATGTAAGAGGGTCTCCTGGTCAGATTTTGTTTATCCTGGTCTATTACGGGTAAGAAAGGCTAATATTTGAAACATTTCATTTTCATTTGGAAATGCAGTACATGGGCAATGCTGAAACCTGACTACTTATTCTGTTCTAAGTTCTAATAATGTAAACAAATGAGTTGGGAAACAGCTGTTTTATGATGCTGGGGAATTTTATTTTAACATAAAATATGTAAGTTTGATTTTGTATAGTACCGATTTTACATTTATGCACAAAAATAAAATAATTCCAGTAATAATTCATTTCTTTTAACAACTAAAAATGGCAATTTGTCAAATATTGCATTTTTCCTAACTATACAAACCTGAGGTCCTTTTACAATAGGAAGGTAACTAGCAGCAGCTGGAACGGTCGTAAGCTTCAAACAAGGGAGTTCAGTAGTGAACTGCTTATCCGACAGAGCGCGCGCAGCGCGACTGGGAGGTGAAGAATCACTTTTGCTTTAGGCCCAGGAAAAACGCAGAGTGAGGGGTGGCCTGAGGTGGGACTATATGTAAAGGACCTCAGGTTTGTATAGTTAGGAAAAATGCAATTTTCGACAAATTGCCATTTATTCCGATACGTAATACAAACCATCGGTCCTTTTACAATAGGAAGACTCACTTCTTGGTGGGAGGAATCTGAGTCTTAAGAGCAGACTGGTGTTCGCCCAACCTTGGATTCTCTCCCTGGTCGAAAGAGCAGAGGGAGGGATCCTAGCCTCTGCCCAATTGATTGGGGTATGTACCGCAGGATCAATGGTCAGACCTCTGGCCCCAAGTAATAAGAGGGAGGCAAGCATACCTCTTAAAACTAGCAAGCAAGAATTTACTCTTGTTGCAAGAGGCAACATAAAGTTATGGGTTTGTCTCTTGTTGGCTTCCACTTCCCCCCCCCCCCCCCCCCACCCTTGTTGGGGGAAGTGGTGGATATTCACTCCTATCCCTAATGAAAGGATAGGATGGGGCTTGGTTCGAGTTAAGCTTTAATACCTGCATCCTTTTTGGGTTTCCCCTTTTTTCCAAGCAATTTTGGGTGGGGGACTGAACCCGTGGTCCCCCCCCCCCCCTTCTGCCCACAGGTAGAGGGGAGAAAAAGATGGGGAAGAAAAGGGCAGTCATACTCTCATTCACTCATCCATTCTTACAGTCACACCAGGATTCGATGCTGTTCTGCCTGCACGGGTGCTGGGTAAGCTACACAACGTGTTGAGCAGCCACCACGGGTCCCAAGGAAAAAGTATCCAAGGACCTGTGGGCAATATCCGGAAGGTAGAAGGAGGTGAAGGTTGTCTGGTTGGACCAGACCCCTGCCTTCAGGACCTGCACCACGGAGAAGTTCTTGCGGAACGCAAGGGAAGGACCAATGCCTCTGACTTCGTGGGCTCTCGGACGAAGGGTACGAATGTCGTTGCTACCATCAGCTTCGTACGCCCTCCTGATTACCTCACGTAGCCAAAAAGAAAGTGTGTTCTTGGATACTTCTTTCTTGGTCACCCCGGTGCTAACGAAGAGGCGTCGACACTCAGGCCTGAGGTGCCGAGTTCTCTTCAGATAGCGTCGTAGCACCCTCAAAGGACAAAGCAGCATCTCATCCGTATCGTTGTCGGTGAAATCCAATAGGGAGGGGATGTGAAAGACTCGAACCTGTCGTCAGGGATCGACAGATTCTGAGTCTTAACTACGAAGTTCGGGATGAAATCGAGCATCACAGATCCCCATCCCCTGGAATGTTTAACGTCGAAGGAAAGACCATGAAGTTCCCCTACTCTCTTCGCAGATGCCAGGACCAGCAAGAAGAGGGTCTTGAGAGTCAGATCCCTGTCTGACGACTCTTGGAGTGGCTCGAAGGGACTTCGAGTCAAACTCCTAAGGATGAGAGTCACATCCCATCCCGGGGGCCTGAGTTCCCTAGGTGGGCAAGACCTCTCAAAGCTCCTCATAAGCAAGGAGATCTCGAACGAGTCCGAGATATCCAATCCCCTCAGTTTCAGGACCAGTGCTAGGGCGGCTCTATATCCTTTGACTGCGGGGACAGAGAGGAGCTTGTCTCGGCAAAGAAAAACGAGGAAATCCGCTACCTGCTGAAGAGTGGCTCTGAGAGGAGATAGACCCTGTCTATGACACCAACCACAGAAGACAGCCCACTTTCCTGGTACACAGCTGCAGAGGACTGTCTGACGTGTCCAGCCATCTCTGTTGCTACTCTGCGAGAAAAGCCTCTCGCTTGCAAGAGATGGTGGATAACAGCCAGCTGTGAAGATGTAGAGACTGGACTGCCCGGTGGTACCATTCTACGTGTGGCTGGACGAGAAGGTTGTGCCAAGGGCGGAATCTCTCTTGGTACTTCTGCAAGCAGCGCCAGCAGGTCCGGATACTAAACGGCCTGGGGCCATTTGGGAGACACCAGGATCATCCTGAGATTTGGGGTGGCCAGCACTCGGCTGAGCACCTTGCGAATCAGGCTGAACGGGGGAAAGACGTAGGTGAAGAGGTTGTCCCACGGGTGTTTGAGAGCGTCCTCTGCAGCTGCCCATGGGTCCGGCACGGCTGAAAAGAAAACCTGGAGTTTTCTGTTGTGCCAGGTGGCGAACAGATCCACTACTGGACGCCCCCACAGGTTGAAGAGCCTTTCCGCCACATCCTGGTGTAGGGACCATTCGGACCCTATCACCTGATCCCGACGGCTGAGCTTGTCTGCTACTACATTCCTCTTGCCTGGAATGTAGCAGGCTGACAGCTCTATCGAGTGAGCCATAGCCCACTCGTGCACCTGCAGCATCAACTGGTGCAACGGGAGGGACACTAGGCCCCTGTTTGTTGACGTATGCCACTGCTGTGGTGTTGTCGCACATCAACACCACCGAGTGTCCCATCAAGCGGTCCCGGAACTCTTGGAGAGTGAGGATCGCTGCCTTGAGCTCCAGGACATTGATGTGAAGGTGCTTGTCGTGATGGTCCCATACTCCTGCAGTCAGCAACTCCTCCAGGTGTCCGCCCCATCCCTCGGTGGATGCGTCTGAGAACAGCAACATCTCCGGGGGAGGAGTGCAGAGAGGCACTCCTCTTAAGAGGTTCCTGTCGTCCAGCCACCAGGCTAGGTCCTGCCTCACCTCCTCCGTGAGGGACACGGGGAAGTACGGTGGGTCCTCTGCCTGTGACCAACTCTCCTTTAGTCTCCACTGAAGAGACCGCAGGTGAAGACATCCGTGAGGGAATAACTTCTCGAGTGACGACAGGTGGCCAATCACGACTTGCCATTGCTGAGCTGACTGTTCCTGCCGAGACAGGAACCGGTCGGCTGCCTCCCTGAATCTGCTGATCCACGAGTCTGCGGGGAAGACTTGCCCTGCTACCGTGTCGATCAGCATACCCATGTACTTCATCCTCTGCTCGGGTACGAGATCGGACTTTTCGAAGTTCACCACGATCCCTAGATCGTAGCAGAATTCGAGAATCCGTTCCCTGTCCCGTAGCAACTGCGAGCGGGAGCTCACCAGGACTAACCAGTCGTAGAGATACCTCAAAAGACGTATCCCGGACGAGTGGGCCCAAGCAGACACCAGCGTGAACACTCGCGTGAACACCTGTGGGGAGGTTGAGAGACCGAAGCAAAGTACCCTGAATTGGTACACCATCCTGTCGAGGATGAAGCAGAGGTACTGCCTGGAGGATTGATGGACGGGTATCTGGAAATACGCGTCCTTTAAATCCACTAAAAGCATGAAATCATTCTCCCTAATGGAATCGAGCACAGAACGTGCCGTCTCCATCGTGAACCGAGACTGGCGAATGAATCGGTTCAGGGGAGAGAGATCTATCACCGGGCGCCAGCCCCCCGTACACTTTTCCACCAGGAAAAGGCAGCTGTAGAAGCCCGGCGACTGATCCCTGACGATCTCCACAGCTCCTTTGCTCAGCATGGTCTTGGTTCCCAGAAAGTAGGTCTGAAGATGGACCGGGTTGGAGGTGAGGGGTGGCAGAGATTCGAAGGGTAGTAGATATTCCCCCCGAAGGATGTCTACTATCCAGGTCTCCGCACCATAGCGCTGCCATGTTGCCCAGTGGCTCGCCAGGCAACCCCACCCCTTCCGGCAGCAGGTGAGGGAGAATGCCGTCCCTAGCGTTTCCCGCCCCTCTTCGACTTCTTCCCCGCCCCTCCTCGAGGAAAGGAGGGCTGGGAGGGGGGCTGATGGCGACCTCCCCTGACAGAAGTCGAAGGCAGAATCTTTCCTCAGGACTTAGACGAAGCAACCGTCTTAGCATCCGAGGAAGCGCTAACCAAACTCTTAGGCTTGGCCACAGTTGATCGAGGGTGCCCAGAAGCCTTCGAAACTGCCTGGTGTACCAGACGGTCACTGTCATCAGTGCAACGTCTTTCCACCGCAGCGTCCACCGTCTCTCCAGGGAAGAGAGAGGAGGAATTCCGTATAGGTCTGTTGCGTAGTCCTAATACCGCCTAGCACCCAGCCGCCCTGGACACTCAGGTAAGGACTGCGTTCCTACGCCTAAGTACCAGATTGGCCCACAGGTTTGCTGTCTGGAGGGCGAGGTAGGAAATGGCCCTAACTCCAGACTGGCAAAGTCTCCTGAAAGCAGAGTCCCCTTCAGGAGTAATATTCCCGGAGGTGGCTGCGACCTTGGACACTGTGAGGGACCACATGTCCAGCCAGAAGACTGCCTGGAAAGCCGCCATGGCGGTGGATTCCAGGGCTAGTGCCTCCTGCTACGAGAACCAAAGGTTCTCCGACAGGAGCTGCTACAGAGACACTACCGAAGTTAGCCTGGCTAGCTCCGGGTTAACCTGATTGGGTGGCATCGGATCCTCTGATGGCACGTAGAACCTTCTCTATCGCAGTAGAGGAGGAAGTATCTTGGACGACCTGCCAGACCTGAGCGAACCCTCCTATCCGGACACGAGCGAGTCCACCTGGTTTAGCACTGAGTCGGCCAGCTGCGATCGCGGCAGACCCACCGTCGCTCTGGGTTCCTTTTTGGGCCCACAGAACAACTCGAGCCAGGACGTGGGCTCAGAAGGTGGGAGCGGTGATCCTTCCCCGAAGTCGTCATGTTGACGAATCAGCGCAATGACCTCTGCAAAGTTCCTCTGGATCTCGGGAGTGACCGCATCTTGAGGAGTAGGACCGTCAAGCCCCTCCAACAAGAACGACTCCCGAGACCCTCCCCCTTCAGAAGGAGGAACAGCGACAGACCCCTCTCGGTCTCCTCCTACCACTTGCGAATACGACCTGGTCGATCCTAAGACCGTGCCTGGCACGTAGGGCGTCGTGGTGGGATCATGAGGGGCGAGCACTCCTTGTCGCCTCGCCCTTCCCAGCGTAACCCGAGGAAGTTGAAGGTATAGGAGAGGCAGACCTGACGCTCCCACCTCGCTCACCGGCAGAACCGGTGTGCTTGGGGGGCTGCAGGCGATCGCCAACCCGCGGTGGCGATCAAGCTGCAGGCCTGGTCGCGCCACTCCCCTGGGGCGAGTGGCTGGACCGAGAACAGCGGCCCCAGTCCCGTGCGTCAGAGGAGCTGCTGCTGGTCCCCCTATCCGTCCGGTCCCGGTGGGAGCGGCGGTCAGGGGACCTGCAGAGACCACTGTCACGGTGGGACCGGTGCGTGTTCTCACGGCGCGTCAAACCGCTGGGACCAGCCGAAGCTGGTTCCTGCGATCGAGGGGACCACTTACCAGCCTAAGCCCGTGGCCAGTCTGGGACCGTCACGTCACCCCTGGTAACCAGCTGGTCGCTGCGAGAGCAGCCGCTGGCCTGGCGAGAGTCACCTGAGCGGCTCTTGCCAGCCTTCCGCTCCGTGCCTTGGTCCTGACGCCGAGCGAACTCGGGCGTCTGGGCCTTGGCTGCACGGCTGTCCGTGGGCGACCGTACACTAGGTATCTCTCGCGAACGAGAGGCCGAGCTGGAACCTGGTGTAGCGGCAGCGCCCCTAGCACCAGGTGAGGAAGTACCGGTGTTAGCCGGTACCCCTCTGGTCCCCGTCGTCTTCTTCCTTGCGGAAGGAGAAACGGGCCCTGCTCAGCTTGTAAAAAATACTTGACTACAAAAAACTTGATTGACAACTAAGCGGCATACTTACTATGGGTTTCAGAGACAGTGCAAGTACGTTTTTGGGCAATACCTATTTCTGTAACAAACACTCGTATCAGAACGAGATTTTGCTATAGTGCATTACACCCAGTGCCGTAATTTATTAGGTTATCGTGAATCATTAATCGTAAAGAATAACGACACTTGTCCTTGTACCAAGAGACAAAAACTCAATTATGCAGAAATGGATATGAACACGTAAATAGCTCCACCTACCCTCCCCCCCACTCCACCGCCACCCCTTTCCTTCTTCCTTCCTTCCTCTCTCTCTCTCTCTCTCTGTTGCCATTCAGTATGTATTCACCCTCCAAACTGGGTATAAGACTTACACAAAGCGTGGAAATTGGTGAAATTAGGCTATGTATTGGAAGTATATATACATGAATATTAAAGCAATTTTATCATTATTGCATTACTATGACAACTAGAATTCATGGAAACAGTTTATAATAATGAATTGGCGTATGTGCGAAGCCTCCACTAATGTGGCAACGATGATTTTGCCACTCTTAGCATGCAAACATTAAAGGTTACATTTATATCTGGCATACAGTTATTGAAGAAATTCAAAATACTAATATAGACTTAAATCAATGAAAATTGCTAGCAAAAACAAAAAAGCAAAAAAAAATATATATATATATAATCCACTTATCCGTAGTCGTTCCTCTATGGTTTTCGGCAGCCAGATGTACGACAAGGTTAGAAACATTGGATTGTATCTACCTACTTTAGAAATATCTGTAATTTTTCGGGGTAATTTGGTTGCAGAAAAGGGATAATATACATGAATTAAATTAAAATTTTTAAATAACAAAGTAAAGTTGAACTAAATAACGAGTAAAGTAAACAATTTAGGGAATAAAACTTTGCAGTGTCGTCGTCTGCTGTTCATAACTGTGTTTGTGGCGCGCGCACTTAGGAACCAGGAACAGCAACTTGTTTAAAGTGCAATGTGGAGTGAATTGAGACCAAAATGTGTATAATAACAATCAAATAAGCACTGTGGAGTTTCAGTTGTGATGGCAGTAAGGATAAAAACCACCGGTTACAAGGTAAAAATTAATTCAGTTCAAACCATGACCCGGGGAATAAAAAGTTTTATACCTTCAGTAATATAGGCAACAAAATGTTGTTTAATTGTGCTGATTACAACTGCAATCTTGCGTAAGATCAATAAACGTTACATATATACGCTAACATTGTTCAAATGAGTGCTGGGAAGGCTGGGAAAGATGGTTGTCGTCACTGATCAGAACCTGTACACCCACACGGTAGTTGCCATATTGGATTTCAAAACTGCCTTGAAAACATATTTTACGAAGAGCGTCACATCCTTATTTTAGTTCGTATGGGGCTTTCATATAGCTATCACATTATGTTGACGAAACTTCAATCTTTTGAATGGTATGCTTGGAGTAGTAATTGTATTCTTGTTTCACCATTTAAATATCGAGTGAATAAGACCTGTCCACCGTGATAAGGGTTGGTAATCGCTGGTGTTTCCCCCATACTACTTGCAATCAAATTAGTACTAGGTAGCACTGTGGAGTTTCAGTTGTGATGGCAGTAAGAATACCTAAAACCACCAATTAGTACAAGGTCAAAATGAATTCAGTTCAAACCATGACCCATACTGCAGCCTAGCTCTTTTCAGTTTTACCTAGCCTACTCCAGTTAGGCCTAGGCTAGCCTAGCCTATATTTCAAAAGATTATGAACAAGACAAGGATAGAAAGCGGCGGGGGGGGGGGGGGGGGGGGGGGGGGGGATTTCAACAGGGGTTACCTAGGACTTAGGTATGTAGGTATTTGGGGAGGGTACTACGTAAGCCCCACCGGCCATGACGGGGAGCGGCGTCCGAGGTTAGGTTAGGTGGAACCTACCTAGTAGGTACGTCTGGTTAGATCCTAGGCTAGGTACCTACTAACTATAAAAAAAAAAAAACTTTTTTTTTCATCTGTCCATCTGCCTGTGGTGTTTTTGTATGGCATCACTGCGTCCCGGGCTTTAGATAGTTACGCTATGTGTAAGTTTTAGGTAAATAAAAGGATATCTGGGTGTACATTGCAACTGAAAAGTGTTGTAATAATTTACTGTATGCGAATTACACCGTTAATATTCGAAATAGGATATTATTATAATCGTTGAATGTAAGCTGAATGTGACTATCTAAAGCCCGGGACGCAGTGTTGCCATACAAAAACACCACAGGCGGGTGGACAGATGAAAAAAAACAGAGTATAGTATATTCCTTCTGAAATGCCTACTAGGCCTCCAGTAGCCAAGACTCCTTGATCTTACAAACAGTAAACATTCCAACAGCCCTGATTCCTCAGTCTTAGAAATACACACAACGTTTCAATCGCCGATTTCTTACCGGATCCATTGGGGCCAATGACGGCCGTAAAAGGTTTAAGAGGACCGATGACATATTCGCCTTTATAGGACTTGAAGTTATCCACCTCGATATATCTTAATATGGCCTTCATTTTGCTTTCATCTACTCCAAAGACAATTTCGCCGGTAACTTGCAAAAGCTTTTAACCACTTGTGTACTACATGGTTACACTATCACTTAGGTTAGGTGTTTGTTTACAGTTTGACGTCAGGAAAATGGCGCGAATAACACTAATAACCGAAAGGCTTATGCGGTGGTTCTAATTTAGATCCATAACTTATTTTTTTCCCATAAGTAATATATGCATTTGGTCGCTTTTCAATATTATTCTCTATTCAATATTTATCATTTCATACAATAAACAACAAAATACATCACAAATAAAAATATTAATTAGCGTCGTCTGCTAGGACCGCGAGTTGGATCACTGCTGTATACGATAATTTCCAGCGGCGTTTGTGACGATGTTTGCTGAGCTCTGTATAGATAATGTTACAATCACGATAGCTTCGAGCTATTACTCAGCATGGAATAATAACAGGCGTCGTAACAATTTCAAAATGTTATGTTTCGAACACGAGACATAACACGCAAAAGTTTTATTACTGAGACGGATTCAAATTTTTCATTAACAAATAACCCGGTGATGGGAGATGTAGTATGCATGTTTGCCCACTATTGATGAAGATAAAGATAACATACTGTTAAAAAACGCGGAGAAAATGCATAAAAGTAAATAGCACAAAGAAGCCTAGCAAATTCTTACTGTAGCCATGCTGTCGATCTTCAATTACCAGCACCATGAAGTTGATGCTGCTGGCAGTGTAACGATAAAACGATCCGAGACGAAGAAAAATCTCGTGAATAACCTAATTGCAGTTAATATTTGTAACGTTGAGCATAACTGAGAGCAAGATTACGGGATTTTACGATATTCAAGTTGCTGAGAATACTTGGTATTACATATTAAAAAGTTATCCATTTGTCAGAGAATTCATAAGGATCACGAGACAATAAAACCAGTATAGGAAACGTGAAATGTTTGTTTCTAAAAAGATGAGTGGTGATCTATAGCTACCATACCTCAAAGGTGATAAAGCCTCGCGGTGGACAACAAATGTTATAAAACAAAAGACAAGCAGATTGCTGGGATCAGACAGACGTGTGCATTGATTCTAGGGTATTATAGACATATGTGCTTTCATGAATATTCTGTCTGTGGAACACATTAGATTCGAGACCTTCATCGAAACGAGTGTGGTGTTTTAAGCACGACAAGCCGAATGAAACTATAGCAAGAGAATGATAACGGTTTAACATGACATTAAAATTATAGAATAAATGCTGGTGAAATTGGGTGACATGAAAAAATATCACTGAAACCTCAGTAGAATGGTTGGGAGTGATCTATATCTGTCTTTCAGTGGCTGAGATCATCCAGATAAAATACGTTCATAATATATATATAATATATATAATATTTATGATATATATATATATATATATATATATATATATATATATCATACATCTCACTCTATGAACAATATATCAAAGGAAAGTGATCGAGAAAGAAAAGTTGAGCCTCAACTCCAGACAAGCGATGGGAAAACGGAAAAGGTGAGATGATTCCGAAGCGTGTGGAATCAAGGATTAGTGGCGTAAAAGGTACAAGGTCGCCTGAGAGGATCCGGCCACCTTCCTTCCTAAGAGGATTCGGGACTCCTATCACTTCAGGAGCTATGTCGATCCCCTCTCGAGAGAATTCGGGGCCTTCCTGAGAGGATTTATGACCCTCTGTTTCTAGAGATACTGGACATGTACCTCCTCCTTCCTAAGAGCACTTCCTATCTCTCCCCGAGGTCACTGGACCAACCAGGAAGCTGCTACCTTACGAAAAAGAGACAACAGAACCGTCATTGATTCAACGAATCGTCCCCGATGATGTCCTGTCGAAGGCGATGACCGAAAAATGAAGCACCACGCGGATGGCAGTCGTCTCTCACTTGGGAAGGATAAAGAAACGACATCGTAAAACCTAGACAGCTGGGAGGATGAAAGAGCTTAGCCATCACAGGGAAACATCTCAGCTTTCAGCTGCTGATTGAGCAATCTGAGATTTTGTGCTTCATAAGCTTGAAGTCATGAACTTGTGTGATATAGAATTTACAAATCACAACACCACAAAGGCAAGGTCAAACATACTTTCAATAAGAGGCAATTAAGTGCCTGAGGGACAACTAGCCTATAATACGCATGATTTAAATGAGAAAATTTGGGTATTTTTAAAACTGGATGGGCGATGATCAGTCTGCTTGGTTCTATCACTTCTTGTCTTTGTTTGTTGTTTAGGGGCAGTGTCCATTAGAGGATATACTTCTGTGATTTCTAGAACATACATACATTTCACACACACACATAATATATATATATATATATATATATATATATATATATATATATATATATATATATATATGTATGTATGTATATATATATATATATATATAATATATATATATATATATATATAAACCCAACCGTGAAAGAGGTAGATTAATCAATAATCCTCAAAAGAGCACAATGAATTACAAGACTGTGCTCAAGTAGGATTTTTACCACCTCAGAATCGTCCACGAAGAGCGCGTATGATCTATTTCGCAATGAACGTTATGCAGTCATATAGTATGTTTTTGGATTCAGAACAATACTCATAAAAAAGAAAAAAACAGAGACATCTATTCAGCACACTCACTAGTTATATTTCTCGATGCTGCCGCTTTCTGCCAGTTTTGTTTACTTTTGACGCTCAAGGTGGGCACGTCATATTCTGGGCGCAACCTCGTCCGCATTTGTTTTCATTACAACTTAATTATTCTATACTGAAATAAACGAACATAATTCAGTTGGTAATCAAACAAAGTAATTCGTGTGCAACGAAAGAAAGAATGATAAACCGAAGACAAGTTATCTTTAACCTCGACAATAAAAGCGAAGCTGTACGATAGTTTTGGACTTGCAAAGACAGCTGAGCTTTTTATGTGCGCCAGTCATAACATGGACGTTGAATTGTGAACAAGCCGTTCTTGTAGCCGCATCGGTCACCATGGCCCACTCAACCATGAATGGTCATCACAACCCTGGTAAAATTGTCTACAAATTGGTGCTCACCGGTGGTAAGTAACAATTCGCATTCGAAGTCATTTGTATTGTCTCCGTACTCTGCCAGCTATCATAATACAGAATGTTTTGTCCTTCCCGACGAGGAGTGAGCGCACCTCTCCGCAGGTACCTAATGACGAAATCCTGTCATTAGCAGACTGAGTTTATTTACTGCGAATCCTGAGTAACAAGGAAACATTTAGTGTTATGTTGGAACGGTCGCATTATCGGTGAGAATGGGTTAAGGTGCATAGACTACGAATGCCGTCGGGAGAAACAAAGCGGCAAAACAGCGCCACGTTAGATGGTGCTACCTTTTCCGTGGAGATTTTTCACTCGCGCCTGTTAAAAAGAATTACTGCGCCGGTTGTTGTCAAAGGCAACAGTTCTGTTTATTTTGATGTGCAGAATTACTACGAGGTGCACAACCATTATATTATGCTGAATTGGTTGGTAGTGTGGGTCGTTTTGCTGCGGATAAGGGGAAATTTGAATCGGTTTCGATATGCTTTAGTTTTACTTTTTATGGAAATTTTTATTAGTAGACCACGCTTTTGCCCATGCAGTAATGATAAGGAATTTTAACTAATTTTCGTATCTCATGTTTATTATCATAATTATGATTACAGGAACTTAATCAACTCATAAGCATGATTGAGACTCACTTCCTTTTCAGTCAGTCGAAACTATATAGTATACACATTTGTGGTATAATATATATATATATATATATATATATATATATATATATATATATATATATATATATATAATCACGCTCATCAAACCAAGGTCTTTAAATTGAAAGACAAGACCGTGCCAACCGAGCAACACTAAGCCATGTGTTTCCGTTGAAAGACTGGTTCGATCTTGCTGTGAGTCAAATTTTATTTCTGTTCCACACGTGATTTTGTTGATTATTGCTTATATAAATAATATATATATATATATATATATATATATATATATATATATATATAATATATGATTCTAGGCATAACTCCGTGCGAGCTGCAGTGAATGTTCCCTCGAATATGACAGTCACTAGGGATAGGGACATGTATTTCGCCGTGATTAGTACTAGCCCCTGGGAGTTAGTTACAGTCGACCCCCTAAAAATAACGGTAAATTCTTAATAAACAACCCAAATACTATAGGGAACTAATTTCCAAAGAAGTACCGGGAGGGAGCTCTTACCTACATCTACCTCATATGTATGTAAAAATAATTTTTTTGACACTGGAATTCTTTGTTTATAAATAGGTATTATGCAACAAATTTATTTTAATATCCAGTTGATTAGGTTATTCCAATTGAATAACTTGCACCCCATTGAAACCTGAAGAGTCCATTAATGTCTTAGTGGTCATAGTCCCGGTCGGCAGTTCGAATCCCCTTGTTGACTTGGGTACAAGGAGTTTCCGGGGTATTGTGAACTGGATAGTAAGCGAAGTTTATGAATGCCTTTTACTGTAATACAATAGTATAATATGAAGATAAAAGGCCCATAAAACACTAATTGTATATAGAGACTTACTGCCACACCTACATATGCTTTGTATGTATATATATATATATATATATATATAGATATATATATATATATATATATATATATATATATGTACTCTTGTAAGACATCCAATGTCCATATTTTACCAGTGATCAGGAGCACAGAAGGAAGTGCTCGAAATACATTGTTGCAACGTTCAAATAGTGTTTTATGGTTCTTATATCTTTATACATATAAATATTATATAAGCTTGATACAAATAACACGGTAGTTATTTGTTTATGCAAATGTAATGGAAGCGAAATTCGCAAAGAATAAAGTACCAAAGGAAAGAGAAACGCGTGGAAAGGTTTGAATTTCTTGAAATGCTACACTTACTCAGTCCTTGATGTAAGTACTCTGGCGGAATGCCCTAATAATCTCTCTCTCTCTCTCTCTCTCTCTCTCTCTCTCTCTCTCTCTCTCTCTCTCTCTCTCTCTATGTGTTTGTGTGTCTGTGTGCCAGGAAAACTGACCACGGAAGTCACAGGTTTTTTTTTTTTTAATAAATCTGATGTTCCTTCTTGGCAGAGTGAGTCATCAGATGGGAGTTTATTTTCAGAGCATGTCCGTCTATTATTACGTGTGCAGTGGCCGCCTAATTCGTAGCTATGCATAGGGTAATGGGATATCTCTCTCTCTCTCTCTCAGTTTGGTTTTTCAAACATTTATTTTGATCACATTTTTTTCTGTTTATGTGACCCCACAGACTGGAAGGGTGAGTAAAAAAAACTTTTTGACCATAGTATAATGCAGTAATCCTAGAACCGATTTTGAACATTGCAGTAAGTTTTAGCTTTTATTCTTCGCATTTTGAGTGAGAAAGAGAGAGCAGCTGGACACGTGCAGTGCAGTGAACACTCGCATGGTGATCCGCAGTTTGTGTTTGTGTTCTCGCCAGTGTGGCTCATAGCCAACGTTTTAATCCACCAAAGCTGTTGGCCAACTGTGAGGTTTCCTTAGTTGTTGGTAGCCTTTTCAACCATTTTGGTTTTATGGTGGCGGCTCTGGCTTTCCAATTGAGATTTTTAAGAATTGTTGAAAACTGATGACCCGGGGGTGAGAAATAAAGTGAAAGGCGATACTGTAGAGGATGATCGTACGCCTATAATTGCTTTTTAAGTATTATCTTGTTACAAGACAAGGCTGCAGAAGTCCATGTGAACATGCTGATGTCACTGGCGCACGTTTCTTCAATACTGTCTTATAATTAGGCTACGTCTATGGTTTTGATTCAACATTGATATTTTGTCAGTACAACATCCTTATCGTGCTCTCTTCCGCGTATTAGTGTAGCCGTTAAAGCCCGGAAGGTTTAACGACTGTCCTTTGCTTTGATGACATTTGAGTTCCGATTTTTTTGTGTATAGACTGATCATCTTCAAGGACAGCTACTTACGAGTCGGCATTTCGTCTATTGCTTCATGATGACTAGACTCGCGTGATTGGTAGCCAAAGCAGTTTTAATTGTAATTAACGTTTAAATGGGCGAGGGCGAGTTATATAGTATCTCGCTGCTGCGTGTACGCCAATAGTTAGCTTATCACTGTGCAGTCCAAATATAACGTTTATGTAATGACCACGTGGTGCTGAACAAGGTCTAGTGAAGTTTCTCCGAAGTCTGGGATTTAGGTCGAGGTATTTAGCTATAAATTAATATGCCCGCTTTCCTTTGATCTGCGCGCGTGCTCTAGTTTTATTTGTTTATTTATTTATTTATTATTTTTTTGTCTTGTGTGTGTGGAGATAATTTCACTTTTAAGAAACATATTCCTGATTTTCTAATTACCGCGGTTGTACAGTTTTGCTTTCGTACCGTTCTGAGAAAAGAGATTATGTACTCAAGTGCGAACACGCCCTCTCTCTCTCTCTCTCTCTCTCTCTCTCTCTCTCTCTCTCTCTCTCTCTCTCTCAACACAAAGTTGATCCCGTATTGTTGGGATATTCGAGGCTTCTTGCATAAAAACAATGTATATCTTGGATATTATTATTATTATTATTTCTTTTTTTACCAAAATAATTTTATCTCCTTTGTACAAGTTTTCATTTGGAAAACTTGAAAGCCATTTATGGCCTCATGTTTAATAAACTTCCCTTTTAGCGCCGAATGACCTCATAGGTCCCATCGCTTTTTGGCCAAAATGTTGTATCCCTTTCCATTCCGTTCTATTTTGGGCGTATTGTACATCCCTTGCGCGCGCTCGCGCGTTTGTGTGTGTGTTTGGAATTGAATATTCGGTGATTGTTACTGCGTTCACTACACAGTATGGTGTATTGCGAGCATAACAAGTCATCATGGCAGGTTTTTCACTACAGTAGGTAGATGGGGGGGGGGGGGGGTACTTTGAGGTGGAGAGCCAATGTGAAGTTTTCCCAGTTTACAATAGACGGTAAAAAAGGAGCATTTCCGATGAACATTGGATATTCTGAGCACAACATTACTGTATTTCAACTGGTGGCTGGTTTCTGTAAGGTACAGTGGGATCGCGTTTAGTTTTTGTTTCGGCTGGTAACCCATGGATCATGAAGTTGGGACATTTAGTTTGGTCGAGTCAATTCCGAAACTGTCATCACACTTCTTAGGGTCAGTGACGAATACTTAACGCTAGCCGAAAAATATTACCATTTAATACTTCATTCCAAGTCTGCAGTATTTTTATATATATACTAATTTGACTTTTCTCGCAGACGTTTTGTCCTTAAGATACGCTTTGAAGTTAACTTTTCCTTCATAGTTTAGTTTTATTTGGTAATATGAGGCTTTTAGATTAATGTTTTTTATTCTAAATTATATATTATATATATATATATACACGTATATATAATATTATTCTCCCAACAATTCCCCCGTCATTAAAAAGTTACCGTGGCCAAAATGTACTCAAGAAGTTGAAGTAATGGAAAACTGGATGGTGAAGGGTAGGAACTGTCACAAGAAGCATTGTTTCCTGAGCGCGTAATTCATGGGACTCCTTCGCTTTGTTTGTGCATTTAATGTGATGGTTAGTGCGTTGGGCTCTCTCTCTCTCTCTCTCTCTCTTCTCTCTCTCTCTCTCTCTCTCTCTCTCTAACCATTTTCTCTGGCATGTGTGTGGTAAGTTTCGTGGTTCTCCATCATTATATCAGAATTGAGATGTAGAGACTTGATACCGACATTTATTGAAATAAATCGAAACTCCTGCAATATATATTTCGTTTTCGTTTACAGGAAAGTAACGAAAAGTCGTTTCGTTCTTCTTCAGCAGTGGGTCTATGTTGCTGTATTATATTAGTATCGATGGTCAAGGTCGCATGCCTTCACCAACCTTGAGGCACAGGAAGGTGCGTTATTTGCTGACCGTTACGGTCGTATTAGATCCTAAATCGTTTCGTAACTGCTCACTACTTTTAGACATCGCCTCTACTCTGGCTTTATCTATACGCGACACGTACTCCGATGTGCTACCACTCAAGATCTAGTACTACGCATGGAGGAAGCTCCTTGCGTAGTGTTTAATAATAAATATCGTTTATTAATATAATTTGTCGCTCACACTATAGAAATGGATGCATTTAATACTTTGAACCCCGTCGCGTAAATAACAAGAAAAGTAGCACCTCAATATTTTAGCCCACTGTGGATCATGTCAAGATTAGGTTTGTTAGTTATGAAAAATACAAATTGATTAAAAATTTGTCATTTTTCAAGGCAATATTATACCACTTTGATTTATATATAATATATATATATATATATATATATATATATATATATATATGCATGCATTTATACTTGTATGTACGTAGATATAATATATATAAATCGAAGTGGTATAATATTGTCTTGAAAAATAGTGGGTTCGCTAATCTTGACATGATCCGACTATATAATATATTTTTTTCCGGTGATCCTGCAAGAAACTGAGCTGACAGAAGGTTACCTACTGTATTTTTACAGCAGGTAACCTTCTGCCAACCTTATCCCTCCCACGAGAATATTGAAGACTTAAATATTTCAAACGCCCGATTCTAGGACTGTGCGAAGTTTCTCTAAATGTCGATTGGTTTGAGATTATGATTTTTTAAAGACTAGGGTAGATTTCTTAAATGCGAAATTACGGCCTACAAAGAAAGTTGCGGTAGACATTCGTAAGATGTGCCATCTTACCAACTTTTGTCTGGACTTGCGACAAGGTGAACACCAACTTTTATGTGGCGTGGCGATCGCCATCATCTTTATTTTAGTAGGAGACCCGTCTCTCAAGGTACGAATCAGATGGCAACACTGTTCACGCACACGAACCGGTTTCTTCTGGTTTCTCTCCCAACAGCACACGGCTGGTTTGCTGTGAACGTTTTGCCAGGTCCTATTTTTCCCCTCCCTGTCGTATTTCTCAGTCCAGGAAGACACTCGTTGCATCTGGCAAATAGTAGCAAGACTTAAATTCTCTTTCCTCTCATTCGGGTTTGCTTTGTACCTTGGTCTGTCAATAAGTCGATGAACTTCAAGTACCCGTTTACATTGACCGAGAGTGGCTGATATACCATGGAAAAGTCATTCATAAGGTGTGCATAAACAAACCATACACACACGCACGCACACACACGTGTATATATATAATATATATATATATATATATATATATATATATATATATATATATAATTTTTTTACAGGGTATACAAACCGTCGGTCCTTTACAATAGGAACTACATGAGGCGAAGCCTGGACGAAGTAATTCCTATTGTAAATGAACGACGGTTTGTATAGTTAGGAAAAATACAATTTACTTTCAAAAGTTGTGATTATATATATATATATATATAAACTTGAATTTGTGTAGCTGTGATATGCATATAATGACATATATAGTCCTAGTAACACCCGTCTCTCTTTCTACTTCTACCGAAGTGAATTATAAACCTGGTAGGAGGCGATTGTAATGGATAAGAACATGCGTTTCATAACCTCCGTAAATAAAAAGAAAATACCTGCTGAGAACCAACTCTTAATATTTTTCGGAGCCAACGGCGTTAAGGGGAGTGGGATGGTTTTGTTATGTATGTGTGTATATATATATATATATATATATATATATATATATATATATATATACATATACACATACACACACACGTATATTACTTCTCATTGTAATTTCAATATTAGTCGTGGCCTGTTTCATTTAGACCCTTGTATTCGTAACATGTTTAAGAATGACCTCAAAGATATAATTACAGACTTAAATAAAAATTAGTTGCCTTAGAGATATCTTCGTTTATGTATGTTTATATATGCATTGTGAATATGTTTTTGTTTACCAAAGTTTTGCGTAGCTGTCACCTATAATAATCCTTTAATTGTCTTGTCCTTGTGTCTGAGCAGATTGTCTTAAATTTTTAATTGTACCCATGTTTTTGCTTGTTTGGGAAGGTTACTCATCTTCCAGGTGTGTCGGATTGACCTTTCTTGTATTGTCATTTCCTCATGTAAGTCAGTTCATCTGCTAAGTAAAGGACGTTTGAACGTCGAAAGATCTCGTGGATACTCCGTTGTTTATATTCCCTCGTGGCTTATACCTTTATTTATGGATTTATCACGTTCCTAACTTTCGTGATTCAGTTATACACACACACACACACACACACACACACACACACACACACACATATATATATATATATATATATATATATATATATATATATGTGTGTGTGTGTATGTATGTATGTATGTATGTATGTATGTATTGGGTGATGATAAGTTGGATTTTACTTTTCGTAGAAATGGACTAGTGTACGTTACCTGGTCTATTATCATCTGTTATCCAATATATATATACACTATATATCATATATTATATATCTATAATATATATATGTATAAACACCTCTGCCCATCAATAATAGGTTCGCTTCGTGAACGCGGATATATTTGTTTTTCGTTTGACTTCAAAAGATGGTTTCCTTTGACGTGGTTGGATAATCATTCTCTCTCTCTCTCTCTCTCTCTCTCTCTCTCTCTCTCTCTCTCTCTCTCTCTCTCTCAATACACCGGAAACTGGGTCACACCGATCGGGCGAGCACGCTAAGGTTGCATTCGGTGATGAAGGTTGCATTCTCTCTGCCTCCGTCCAACCGTCATCTTTATCGAGCCCTGGTGCGGTTGCATTCAGTTTGCCGTGACCAAATCGCTCATCTTTATGGAATGCAAATAGCGCTTGCGAAACTGTTTTCTTAATTTTCTTTTGAGCTCTATCCCGTCCGTCGTATTCGTATAGAGTGGTTGATGGTAGCGTTTTGAAGTTGATTAGTTAAAGATGAGATGGTTTATAGCAGTGGCATGGTTTGCAATGTGATACTTGTGATTACGACTGATATTTGAGAAGGTCTCGGACGTGACGACCAATAATTCGACAGAAACGGAAAGTGGGTAGCGGGGAAAAATCAGATGAAGTATGGGAAAAATTTGGAATGAGAACTGGCAGAGAAGGCACAAATGTTTTCGGGTCAGAGAATATTTTTTGTTTCAAGTAAATAAACTTATCATGTGGACAAATAAATTATATATATATATATATATATATATATATATATATATATATATATATATTAAAGCGATTAGATGATATGAGATGACTAACGAAGAGAACAGGACACCAGAAGAAGAAGAAGAAAACTTTCGCACAACTGTCGAACCTGAGCTCAGGAGAGGAAGAAGAAGAAGAAAAGGACATTACTGCATTATACGATGCCATATCAGCTTTAAGCAACGTCGTACGACGACGACTCTTTAATACAAACAGCGAGCAGACTGACAACGTCAGGAATGAAATCACCGTTGGGCGCGAAAATTTTCAGTCGAACTTCGACTGCGTTCTAAGAAATCGCCTGTATCATCATTGGACGCATTTCCCCGAGGGACTGACTGACTGAGGCAGTTTTAAAGCTGGGTGCATCAGACGCCGTTCTTCCTTTTATCGCCCCCCCCCCCCCCCTCTTCCGGAAGGTCACCTTTCCTTGCGTTTCACGTTTTTGAAGAAGTTACGTTCCGTATATGTTACGTGCAGTTGATACTTGCGGTTGCCTTAACTTGTTACTGCTAAAGTTAGAGTTGATCTGCAAGCTCATTAAAATTTATGCCATGCTAATGTTCGACATAATTCTGTTTGCCTGAATATCACTCACATCCATGTGTCAGATGGTAAGGGTTTACCGATCCCACAGAGCTAGTTGTGGGAGAATTTGATGTCTGTATAATGAACACATGATTTGTGAATTATGTTCGTAAATGGGTCATGTCATTAGGTAAGTCCAGCGGGTTGTTGGCAATTGTCAGAATTCCCATCATCATGGGAGGTCGATGCAAACTATGTCGGCCTAGACCTCAAGACCTCACTCAAAGAGAGTTCAGGTTTCCTGATGTTGGAACCAAAGCTTACCTTGTTTATCGTCTTTCGTTCCGTATAATTTAATTTAAAACCTTTGTTTATCGCTTTTTAGTATCTTGCGGAGAGAAACGTAGATAAAAGGACAAATTCAAGAGTTAGTCAAAACAAGGTCTAGACCTTGTGTAAAAACTGCGATCGATCTAGGTATTGCGCACGTCCGACTATGTTAACGAGGTAATTAAGTCATCGGGCAGAACAGCTTATGGATTGAAAACCTTAAATTGTAATTCCTGCCAGTGCCTGCGGTGCTGCGTTCTGAATTTCACTCTGAGACCGTTTCTGGTACTCATTTTTATCCACTGGCTCATACATACATTATGCCATTTATATGGGCTTATATAAGCGAATACCACAAGAAAATGATAGGCAGAAATCCAAGCGCTGTCGTCTACATATTTAATGAAGTCACGTGCACCTACTGTGGTTTTTTTAAAAGCATATGCTTTATATATATATATATATATATATATTATATATATATTATATATATATATATATCTATCTTATATATCTATATATCTATCCTATCATATCTATATATATATATATATATATATATATATATATATATATATAATATATAAACGGCACCAATATGCATTGCCTTGAAAATGACTTTAACCTAAATTAAAATAAAAAGTACTGAGGCTAGAGGGCTGCAATTTGCTGTTTGATGATTGGAGGGTGGATGATCAATATACCAATTTGCAGCCCTCTAGCCTCAGTAGTTTTTAAGATCTGAGGGCGGAGAGAAAAAAAGTGCGGACGGAGAGACAAAGCCAGCACAAGTATTCTTTTCCGAAAACTAAAAACAAACCTTCCTTTTTTGGAAGTGTCAGAAAAGAATATCGCCACCGTGAGTGAGCTGTCGCTCCGTCAGGGTTTAAATTATGTAAGTACCTTTGCTCATACTGCGTCACGAATCGTACCTTTAATCCGGTTCGCTCAAAGGTAAAGATAAAAGTTTTTGGTCACGACTGAAGTTCCGCATAGCCTGTGCAGTCACTCTAGTGTTAGTAAGAGTATCTATCGGTTTATCGCATGGTCGTCTTCAGGTAATTTTGCGAATGACACCACCGGTATCAATTTTTATCAGTTCTTGGCCCGTTAGTTTAAAGCTGCTAAGTTTTCACATTATTTGGTCATTAGATAACTATCCTAATATGTTTCAGTAACCGCAGTAAATGGGGTTTATTATTTAGTGTTTTTTTCACAACTTGAATATCCAAACAGCTTATAAAAGTTTGTTTGAATTGTGTAGCAAAGTCAACGAGAGAGAGAGAGAGAGAGAGAGAGAGAGAGAGAGAGAGAGAGAGAGAGGGAGCAGTTTTCCCACCCTGTTGCGTAAAAGGTTAGGAACGCCTTGAGAGGAGGACCCGTATGAATGTGCGCCAAGCAGTGTTGTACACACTCAGTAGAGCATAACAGCAAAGTAGTTGTTCAGGTGATGTTTACCCTGGCATCTTTTATTTTCCATTTTATCACTACTTTTTCCCTTCATTCTTACCACGTTTTCTCTGACTTCTCTGGCCCTATTCATTTCCTAGTTATGCCAGGTGATTGCCGGAGTCCATGTTTAAATCTGAATAACCACTTTTAATCCTATAGGTCACTCATGAAATTTGATGGAAAAATAAGACCAGTTTTTTTTTTGAAGAGTCGACTTATGTTAGGGTTCAGTGCTATTTCTTGAGTTAAATTGAAATATACAGAAATTTAGAATAATATGTGAAGGTTATTATGCAAACATTTATACGGAACAAGCCGAAGATGCAGTTTCGTAAAAGAAAATATTTTACGTTAAAAAAAAGCAAGTAGGACTGAACTAGTTTCATTAACCATCAAGAACATGATCACGAGAACAGTAGAACATCATAACGTGAACAACAACAGGAACAGCGGCAGCAAGAGCGGGTGAGAGTAGTTCTTACTTGTTATTTGAAGAACCACAGGGTCATGCGTCGTAAAGGGGCGGGGGGGGATTAGCACCGTCACTGCACCTCGCGTAGTGCGATGTAGATATTACTTGAAGTTCTGTGGTCTTTGCAGTGTCCCTTCGGTCCGTAGCTGCAGCTCCTATCGTTCCATTTATTCTACCTCCGTTCATTTTTTCTCTTTTTTTTCCATCTTAGCGTCTACCATTTCCTAGTAGTTGTTTCATGGTGCAACTGCGATTTGATGTTTTCCTCCTATTACACCCTTCAATCCGTTCTACTCCCAATTTCCCGTTCAACTAGATTTACCCAGATTTATATTCCACCCCACTGCAATGAGGTCGTGTGGGACGTATAACTAAGCTTTGAAATATTCATAGTTCGGTCGATATCATAAAAGGTGAGCCAGTGATACAGATTCTTGTCAGCAAGTGGGAAGAGCTTCGTTACAAATGTTTACGTTTTGGTGCTAGGTCTTTCATGAGAGTGAATGCAACGTATTTTTCATTTTTTTTTTTTTTATCGAGCGACGTTGCTAAATGTAAAATGTTTTCAGATGTATTGCCCAGAAACACTTGAGTATTTTTTTCCAGTTTTAAGTATGGTGCTGTTAAAAGTTGTTGGAAATCTCTATAGACATTGTGGTATAGTAGACTTATTAGTTTGTCTAACAATACCGACCGCACTCTGATAGTTCAATAGATTTTTGAGATCGTACAACAAATAAAAACACCTTTTAGAATGTTTTTTAATAAAACTTTTAAAATGCTGTACTGTGATAGCTACATAAGTACCTTATTTTTAGATGTCACAGGAATTACGATGCGTTATGAAAAACTTTTTAATATGTAGCCTACAATAACTTGACAGGTAGAATTTTTGAAAGGTGGTATTAAATGCGGTAATTTTAAGGAAGAGCCCCGCACGGAGGTATAGTTTATTAATGAAAGTGTTTGACAGAACAGTATAGAAATGATATATATAATACATTACAGGTGATATAATTTACCGTATTTTGTTTATATTTTTACTTTTAACCCGGAGGGCGTAGTACTAAATACGACGTCCCCCCTGAACTTCCCGACAAATTCAGTACGATAAGGGGTGAGCGTTCAAACATGAACAAAGTACGAAAAATTTTCACATTATCTCTCCTTATCTGCATCATATACACCCTTTTCTATATTGTACAGCTCAGCCGATTGGACTTAGTTGGAAATGGCTGCTTAAACAAATAATAATAATAATAAAGAATATATGCAGAGACTCAAGGCGATACTCAAGTCAAAACTCAACGCCGGAAATATGATTAAAGCCATAAACACATGGGCAGTGCCAGTAATCAGATACAGTGCAGGAATAGTCGAATGGACGAAGGCAGAACTCTGCAGCATAGATCAGAAAACCAGGAAACATATGACAATACACAAAGCACTACATCCAAGAGCAAATACGGACAGACTATACATAACACAAAAGGAAGGAAGGAGAGGACTTCTAAGTATAGAGGACTGCGTCAACATCTAGAACAGAGCACTGGGGCAATATCTGAAAACCAGTGAAGACGAGTGGCTAAAGAGTGCATGGGAACAAGGACTAATAAAAGTAGACGAAGACCCAGAAATATACAGAGACAGGAGAATGATAAACAGAACAGAGGACTGGCACAACAAACCAATGCACGGACAATACATGAGACAGACTAAAGAACTAGCCAGCGATGACACATGGCAATGGCTACAGAGGGGAGAGGTAAAGAAGGAAACTGAAGGAATGATAACAGCGGCACAAGATCAGGCCCTAAGAACCAGATATGTTCAAAGAACGATAGACGGAAATAACATCTTTCCCATATGTAGGAAGTGCAATACGAAAAATGAAACCATAAACCACATAGCAAGCGAATGCCCGGCACTTGCACAGAACCAGTACAAAAAGAGGCATGATTCAGAAAAAATGGCAAAAGCCCTGCACTGGAGCCGTGTGCAAGAAACAATCAGCTACCTTGCAGTAATAAGTGGTACGAGCACCAACCTGAGGGAGTGATAGAAAACGATCAGGCAAAGATCCTCTGGGACTTATGGTATCAAAGAACAGATCGGGTGATACGTTGCAAATAGACCATAACGTAGACGTTGATTGACAAAGTCAAGAAGAAAGTAGCACTCATTGATGTCGCAATACCATGGGACACCAGAGTTGAAGAGAGAGGGAAAAAATGGATAAGTATCAAGATCTGAAAATAGAAATTAGAAGGATATGGGATATGCCAGTGGAAATTGTACCCATAATCATAGGAGCACTAGGCACGATCCCAAGATCCCCGAAAAGGAATCTAGAAAAACTAGAGGCTGAAGTAGCTCCAGGACTCATGCAGAAGAGTGTGATCCTAGAAACGCCGCACATAGTAAGAAAAGTGATGGACTCCTAAGGAGGCAGGATGCAACCCGGAACCCCACACTGTAAATATCACCCAGTCGAATTGGAGGACTGTGATAGAGCAAAAAAATAAATAATAATAATAATAATAATAATAATCGTAATATATTGTACAGCTGGAAAATGTTAATAAACAACATCTCCGTGCTGAGCTCTCCATAGAGTTACCTTCCATGTCTTTCAGTAAGTGAACCCTACTATGAGATTCAGGGCCTCTGTAACACGGTTTTTTCGCAATAACTTTTTATCTATGCATTTCATAAATATAACGCTTATTCAGAATACATATTATATCTACACATAAATTTTGACTGTATTCTGCATTACGTAGGTTGAATCAATTTGGTACTTATAATGTAAAAGTGACTTACTCTGAGAAAAGGTTTCGAAAGCACTCGTTACGTAACTTATGACAGCATTTCTTCCCTCTTTCTCGATGGATGATTGGCTATACGTAACGAAGGCTAAACCTCTGGCAACAATGACATACAAATTTAAATACAAGCAAAGCAGGAATCTGGAACCTCTCCACTGATAATTGTCATAATGAACAAACCAACAAAATATGTTAATAAATACAAAAACACTTCGATTATTAGTCTCCCAAAATAGGTTTCCTAAGAAATTATAGTCTACTTTATAAGTCACAATCAGATTGACAAGATGTAGGGAATAGTTGGTAATTTTCAAAAACATAGTAGACAAGCTTGATTTGATAACTGCTATATCCAATGTCAAGCAATTTTTATTTATTGGCTATCTACCTATATACTGAAAAAAATAGCCGGTACCGTATATTGGCTTTAAACCTTCACCAATAATTATCGTCAGAATGATGACTTCATGAGGCTCCACCCACTTTCGCCTCGTTATAATTCAGGATAACAATGAAGGCTACCATGGGCATTAGTGGATTAGAAAATTTAACTTCTGGCTATAAAAACTAATTTCTCGAGTAGTTGTTAGAAGTGCTAAATGATCCTCAAGGATCCCAGCAGTTGGCCTAAACGTTCAATTCATGTATATTACTGCTATACTGTTGCGGCACTACTGCTACAGTAGTATTATTACGCTAGCACTGATACCCCACCCACATCTATGTATCGTTCCGCCATTCATAAAGTCTTTGGGTTTCAGAGCCGATGGAGTTTCTGTCTGGTGGATGGGTGGGACAACATTTCGTAAAACGATGTTTACCCTGTTTACGTAATGAATGTTTTTCGACTCTTGGCTCGTAATCATTGGCCATGGCGTCGGCTAGATCATTATTTACTCTATAAAAATTAAAACTATCGGTTTTAGGTTATTGATAATGCTGACAAAATTTGTGTGTGGTTGTAAAATATACATATGTCAACTTTCAGCTACATCCGATGCTTTGGCAAGGAGCAAAGTCCAAAGAACCGTGTTACAGAGACCCTGAATCTCATAGTAGTGCATTGGTTGAAATGTTTTCCTCAGAAAAAGGAACGAGACATACGCTTGCCATTCTGAATCATCATGTTAAGCTCTTGTTGTTTTGGTGTTATTTTTTATAGTTATTGTTGTTTTTTGTTGTATGTCACAGTCCAGTCCCATTACGAGCTCAACTCTGGACTAATAGTTTTAATATTTAGTCTATATAATATGTGGGTAACCACGACTGTATTTGACTGACGAGAAATAATGATTTATGATAGACAGCCTGCCTTACCGGTTATGGGTGAACCAAGATGCTTGCTTTTTTCACAAATGCGACTGATTTAAAAAAGAAAGAAAGGAAAAAAATAAGAGCACGTGTCAGAGAAGTCTCTAGCCTTGGGCCACGGTCTTGACCGTGCTTTTGGACATACCCCAATTGCTTGGGCAGTCTCTCTCTCTCTCTCTCTCTCTCTCTCTCTCTCTCTCTCTCTCTCTCTCTCTCTCTCTCTCTCTCTCTCTCTCTCTGTCAATGAGGGCTGTATTGGTAAACCTTGATGTATTTCGGGAGGAAATAAAAAAAATACGTTCAACTTGGTAACTTGTGAGAGCAACACGTATATGGATGGCTATTTGCTTTATTGTTATTAGGCCCACTGCTGACAGGAAAGATCGTCAGCCTAGATGTAGCGAATCCACATTAGATTATGACCCCTAGGGTTTTAACCTGGTATGTATCCACCTTTGCGCGTGTTTAGTACAAGCCCGTTGGGGATTACCGCAAAAATATAAACAAAAGACTGTAAATATCATAAAGATAATGACCCCAAGAATTACTGTGAACTTTTTTTGTGATTTTATTACCGGCCACCATAATGTGACTTTTTTTTTTCCTAGCCAAAATTGATTTTTATTTTTCCTGTGACTTGATTAACGGCCACCGACGTATCAGACCCATTTCACTGATGTATACTCACTCATATAAGTTCATGGATGTCTCCGGTCATAAAGGTGAATTCCATCCAACCCCTTTCTGGACAACGGGTCTGTATAGTGACGTAAGAGGGGCAGAGTTAGGTAGTGGAACACTTGGTCAGTTTCACACTCCCAGACACCTGTACCTGTCATCCAGAAAGGGGTGAAATGGAAATCTCTCAAACACCCGGACATCCATGAACTTAAATGAGTGACTGTACTTCTATGAATTTGTATAACGAAAACTAAAGGAACAGACGGAAAAGGGCAATGCAAAATTTCCTATACTGACAATTGTCAGACAGTTCGTGCCTGTTACACCTCCACACTCCACAGTTTTCTTCTTTCATCAACAAGAGCTTTAGGCAGATATTTGGCGTTAGCCTGAGTTCTCCCTTGTCACACACTTGAGAATTTGTGCTTGGAGTTGGCAGAAAAGGAAATTGTTAATACAGCTATTTAAAGCCACTAATCTGGTTGAGATACGTAGACAATGTGTTCATTATTTGGAAAGGAAGTTCTAGCATTTGCGACAGTTTCCATGAGACATGTCAACAGTATTCCATCCTCCTTTCAGTTCCCTAGTCGCACTCAACTTTTAGGGTTTTACTTTGCGTCATTCCCGCTTCCTTATTCGATCTAGCTGTCATTCCTCCTTAGTGAAACTGTGAGGTATTCTCCCAGTTCCACCATTATTATCCTTGTTCTTCATCTCCTTTAGAGTCTTGAAATCTTTGATTAAAGATCTTGCTATTGAATCGCTCCAACTAGCTATTTACACTGACAGCCAACATAGACCGATGAATGCTTGTTACCGTTTAGGGTCAGACAAGCATTCAAAGGCTGTTTGGGTTCTGCCTATGAGAGTACGGAGAACAGGTTATTCTCTCTGCCTTGATTAAAAGGGGAGGGGGCGGGGGGGGGGGGGGGGGGGGGGGGGGGGGGGGAGTAGTTGTCTCCTCCATCTTTGCAACGGGACCCAATCGATATATCGCTCTGCAAAAATTAGAGGCGAGTCGATTGCCTGAGGTTGCTTGGAATCGGAGCGCCAGCGGAATGGTATTGCGCATATATATAATATATATATACACGTAGATCCACGTGACTTCATTAAATAAGCGAATGCCACAGGAAAATGATAGTCAGAAATCCAAGCGCTTTCGTCGTTATTAAGGCATCGTCAAGGAACGAATAAAATACAGTTGAAAAGAAATTTACCAGGAAAACAAAAGGATCAAGAATACCAGCTGGTTAATTGGTATTCTTGATCCTTTTGTTTTCTGGTAACTTTCTTTCCAACTGTATTTCATTCGTCTTCTTAATGAAGACGAAAGCGCTTGGATTTCTGCATGTTATTTTCCTCTGTGGTTGGGAGTATCCTTAAGAGATGGTTATACATTTCAAAGACAACGTTTGTCTAAGAGTGAGACGTTTGTCAGAAGCACAAAGTTCATTACCCGCCCATTTCTTCAGTGACTTTCGAAGCACCGCGTCTGCTGGGTTTCTCTCAAGTGTAAATGGTACTTAGGGCACTTCCTTTGAGAGCGGACAATTGAGTATGTTATATTTATCTTCAGAAAACATCTTAAGAAGGTTTATTTTAAAGGGCAGTCTTTCACCCGTGCAGAAAATTGAGTTCTTAGGACCATTAGGTAGTTGTATTGGCACTTGGATTCTTTGCCAAAGGTGGAATGAAAAACAAAATATTACAGAAATGAGTCCTCCTGCTTGGATGCGGTTTGAAGCTGTGGAGTAGGCTTCATTTTTAAGCTTCATTGCATGCTTTCATTATTCTATTGATTATATTACGCTGGGCAAATTATGCGAAGCAGCCATGACCAGCATGCAGAAATATGCTGTGGCAAATGTAAGTAAACTGATGCCATATTATTGACAGACTAATTCATGGATTGTAGTTATGAACGAGTGACCTATATTTGTCTAAATTAGACAGTGAACACTATTCTTTTTTTAATTAGCTAGTGAGTACTTTATTAACTTTATCCATTGTTTTCAAATATCCATTAACATTTTATTTTTTTAATTAGCCAGTGAACACTTTATTCTCTTTTATAAGAAAGTAACACTTTATTCTTGTTTTACATAGCCAGTGAACACTTTAATTTTTTGTTAAATAGCCAGTGAACAATTTATTCTTTTTCATTAACCAGTGCATACTTTATTCACTTTATCCTTTTTTTCGTTAGCCAGTGCGCACTATATTCTTCTTTTTTTATTAGTCAGTGAACACTTTACTCACTTTATCGTACGCAAAGTAAAAAAAGAAAAAAAAAACGCTAACAATAATGACACGATTGGCTGTTCCCGAGCAGAAATATCGCCAGTCATCGCATACAGTTACTTTTGTCCTAAACGTCTCAGGATACCGAAGACTAAAAACTCCCATGTCCTAATAGTACCCCTGAGGACCCGCCCTCGCATAACCAAGTCGATATAATGACATTGATCGGGTCTTTCGAGGGTTGGGGAGAGGGGGTGGGTGGGGGTGGGGGGCCTCGTAAGGTCGATATCTTTGCAGTAAGGGAAGGGGTGGGGCGGCCCTCTGATCCGGCCTGGACGGTCATGATGGAAGTCCCAATCGTTTATTGCTCCTCCTGCCGGCGGCGATGTTTCAGGCACCGACATTTGTTCCCGCTTGCAGTGTCGGTCGCTGTGCGTCGTCTCGTTTGTTCGTCTGGTTTTTAGTGACGCTTCTTCGAGCGTCTGTTTGTTTCGGCGAGTTTTGCGTCAGGTCGGAAATGGGTTTGTTTTGTTTTGAGAGGAGTCGTTAGGTTGCCTGCCACGTTATAGTCGTATTAGATGTTTGGTGATGTAAGTTTACACATACACATTAGATATATATATATATATATATATAATATATATATATATATATATATCATTCGAGCTACAAATGTCCTTTAATATCTAATTCGCTCTACTCGGAATTGATATATTTTCATATATGTACCGAAGGGGAAGGGGAATTTTTAGTGGACGGGAACGAAATCAGGACGGCCTAGTGACGTATCGAGTCGGCCAACAGAGAGGGGACGAAATTATTATCAACTAAAAATTCTCCTTCGGTATATTTATGAAAATATATCAATTCTGAGGTAGAGCGAATTAGATATTAAAGGACATTTGTAGCTCGAATAATCTATATGAATCACGGTGATGTGATAATTATTCACACATATAATATCTATATATACATATATATATATATATATTATATATATATATATATATATATATATACATATAATTATCTATCTACACATATACATACACATATATATATCTATATATACATACATATATAGATATATATATATACATATATATATATATATATATATCCATATATATCTATATAGATCATATAGTATATATATATATACTATACACATATATACATATATATGATATATATATATAATATAGATATATATATCATATATATCTATAGTATATATAGATATATATAATATATACTATATATATACATATATATATATAACATATATATAGATACATATATATATATAATATATATATATATATATATATATATATATATATAGCATATATATATATATATATTATATATATAATATATATATATAATAATATATATATATATACTATATATATATATATATATATATATATATATACATATCATACTCATATATATATATATATACATATATATATATATTATATACATATACTATATATATATATATATATATACATATATATAACTATATACTATATCATATATATATAATATATATATTATTATATATATATATATATATATATATATATTTAGTGATAAAACTAGGACCATTAAGGATCTTGTAAAAATGAATAACCCCAGGGTGCTCTTGTAAAGTTGAATAACCCCATAATCAAACTTGTTAAGTTGATGAACCCGTTGTTTGAATCAAGCGAAAAAAGAGATGGAAACTGAAACAAAAGTAAAAATGCAGAACATTTATGTATAAATACATAAATGCAAGTAAAAAGTAAAAAAAAATAGAGATATAGATGAAGATCAGAGGATATAATCCATAACTAATTTAATTTGTATTGGTCAGCGATAACACCGCAAAAAGCATAAAACGTATTAGTACTATTTCTTTCACGCCACATATACTCTTGCAAATACGAGTTTAAGAATTCTCGTTTACAGCCACGGATGTTTTTAATATGTGCTTTTATTTTATTCCAGTAGCTCTCGATTGCTTGCGTGTGCACACCGGCAGTCTTATCAACAAAGTTGATAGAATGATTGACAGTATGATGTGACAGACCTAGTTCTTTCTCGGTATTAAAATAAGCCTTACACTGATCACTATGTACAATTGTTTGAGGGTAAACGACTTTCCTAATTATTGGCAATAGTGTAAGTGCGTTCCGAGACTCGACTATTTCCATGTATCCTAACGACGGTGTCGATGAGGTATCCACAATACCAAAAACCCATAGGGGTTTGCTTGGTGCCCCTCCTCTGGGAAATTTTGGTTTGTGCGAGAAGCAAGACTCTTCAATCTGTACCGTTACACCAGATCATCCACCTAGCTTGATTGGATTGTTTTCGAAGTATTGAGAACACACCTCACGACAGAAATTGTGGATATCAATCAGAGTCACTCTTGAAAGATTGCGAAAATGAACTGAGTGAGTTACACTTGTTTGCTCGCACCAAAAGAAAATAGCTTCCATCATCTTCTGCAACGAAAGTTTGGAACTCAAGAAAAATGAATCTTTACGAATACTTTCATATTGCTTATATTTCTCACAATCTTTAAACTGGCACTTACATGATTATTTATCTTGTAGTACAGAACGGTTAGTCCATTTCATATTCTTATCACAGTGCTTGCACTTCAACTCTCTTCTTAAAAGTCCATGCCGCTTCATCCAATTTATTACCGGAAGAGGATCTTCTGCCAATAAAGGTTTAACAATATTCTGATAAATAGCACGATCCATTTCGAGGGTGTTATACTTTTCTTTCTAATGAGGTCCTTCTTGCTTTGTTAATATGAAACAGAATTTGAAGAAAAAAAGGCAACGTTAATGACTACCCGACTAAAACAAGCAAAAACAACTGATAACCAGCTCTTAAGTATAAACAATCTTTATAAACAGTTTGTAAAGCGACCACAACGAATAAGTACTTTGAAGTCTAAATTACCCTATAACTACCTTGTAAAGATGAATAACCCCAGGGTCCTCTTGTAAAGTTGAATAACGCAATAATCAAACTTGTAAAGATGAATAACCCCAGCGGACCCTGGGGTTATTCATCTTTACAAGATCCGACCATTAAAACACTAGTGTAAAGCTAAGACTGTATTTCGGTGGGCTAACTTCCGCCCTTATCAAGCAGTGAATGACGGGAGCGGATCAAGACATATTAACATAACCAAGGTCAGCTTAGCGGTGACCCCAGGGATCACCTAATGGCAGATCTCCCGCTATATATTTCGCCAATGTAACTACTTCTGTCATTTACTACTTGACAAGGGTGGTGTCAGTCCACCGAATTATAGTCCTTATAGCTTTAAACTAAGAATGTTTTAATGGGCCTTTTGTACTTGAGAGTGTGTACTTATGTATATTACGTATATATGCCGATGTATATTGATTGGTTGATGTGAATTATTTAAGTTTTGTAGATGGCCTTTTCAGTGTTATCATCAGTTAACTGCGCCAGTCGATTTATTGAGAATGTCTTTTAGGAAGGAGCGCCGGTAGGGTGCGACTCATTCTTCATCGTAAAGACAGTTGATAGCCATGACAACGTTTCATTATCAGAATAAATTCATCGTTAGGATAAATTCTGTTACTTTTGATCATAATATTATGAGTGATATTTACAAAGGAATTTGTAGCTTGAAATGCAACAGATTTGAACTGTGCCGTTTAATAAAAAAAAAAAAAAAAAAAAGGCTAAGATGGAAAACTATACAAAAAAAAAAAAAAAAAAAAAAAGAAGCGAATACCTTAACCAATTGACCAAAGGGGCTGTTCTCCTCCTCCTCCTCCTCAGAGGAAATTTACATGGGGAGACTTGCAGTTGCGAAGGACATTTCGTTGTGCAAGCATTGCAAGAAAATTTCAGCGTACTAAAAAGATTTGTCGGTGCTTGTTTTATTTATACCGGCCTATTTTGTGCTTGGTTTATTTATTTCTGCGTATTCTTTGTCTTATGTGTGTGTATGTGTGTGCGCGTGTCGAGCATATGGGCAACGTACCCTAGTACAGGCTCAATAGATCCCTAATATGCATACGCTTACGGGCTTTCGTAATGATTCTGGGTGCACGTACGTTCGTACGGACATGTTTGCGTGTTCACTTCCTCCCTAAGGCTTCTAGCCAACCTTGGCCTAGCCTGCTTCTCTCTCTCTCTCTCTCTCTCTCTCCTCTCTGCATGAAACGTGTCGTTTCCAATTCTTGAAAGTATTGATCAATGGGCGTTAGTGCCACTTCTTTGTGCTGTGCCCCCTTTCGGTTTCCTTTGTCGCTTATGCCTCCTCGTCGGCGATTTGATTTCATCCTCCAATCTGGAAGCGCCTCAGTGGCGTGGTCGGTATGGTGTTGGCGGCGTGCCACCTCGTTGGCCGCTAGTTCGATTCTCGGCCATTCCATTGAGGTGGGAGAGATGTGTATTTCTGGTGGTAGAAGTTCACTCTCGACGTGGTTCGGAAGTCACGTCAAGCCGTTGGTCCCGTTGCTGAATAACCACTGGTTCCATGCAACGTCAAAACACCATACAAACAAAATCAAACAAACAAAATCCTCCAGTCTGGGAAAGGTGGGGAGACAGGAAAAGGAAGGAGGTGAAAGTTCGGGTGTTCCTGCCCTCGATGTTTTTGGACGAAATTTTCGACCCCGGTAGACTAGGCTGATCCTTCCTAAGCGGGAGAGGTAGAATGGAATACGATCGTCAACTGTTTGGTAGACTAGCTTTTCTTGGTTAGTGATGGCCATATATATTATATATATTATATATTATAATAATGATATATATATATATATTATATTATGGGCGGTGTGGTTTAGCTTCACAGTGCGTCTTGGATTTTGTTGGGATTCGATGGTTCGCGCCCGTAGCCGATAAATTCCCTATTGATATTTGATATTTAAAGGATATTTGTGCCTCAATGAATATTTTTTTTGTATCAACAACACACACACTATATATATATATATATATTTATATTAATAAATATATATTATATATAGTGTGTGTGTATACACAAATATATTCATTGAGCTACAAATATCCTTTAATATCAAATTTTTTTAGTCAATAGTGAATTTATCGCTCACGGGCGCGACCATCGAACCCAACAAAATCAAGACGCACTGTGAAGCTTTAAACCACACCGCCACCGCAAGAGGGTATTAATTCCAAGGTAGAGCGAATTAGATATTAAAGGACATTTTGTAGCTCGATATATGTATATGAATCACGGAAATGTGATTTGACATTATATATGTATATATATATATATATCCTAATATATATATATATTTATATATATAATTAATTATATACTATATTTATATATATCCTCAAATCCATGGTAGAAAGGCGGTGAAAAATGGGGACTTGGAACAAGTACATTCGTAGTGTATTCTACTTGAAAATGTAGAATAAACTTCGAGAGTACTTGTTCTAAGTCCCCAGTTTCTCATTCACCTTACTACCGTGAATTTAAGGAAATTCCGAAGCACGTGTTCCTTCGTGCTACATTGGATATATATATATATATATATATATTATATATTATATATATATATATATATAATTTGTATAAATGTATATGTGTAGCTGTACCTACCACATGGAAAATCAGACTCCAGGTGTTAAAACCTGACCCATATCATCCTCATAACTTATAGGAGACGTCTTTTGTAAATACGAAAAAAAAAAAAATCTTGGTAAAGACTAAAATCCGTGGCCTGTTCCGTTTTTTTCCCACTGTTTAATGTTTCCGGTGGAACTCTCGAGTACATTGCTTGTGACTAGTT